>NC_060248.1:102151719-102454750 GCF_921293095.1 Ischnura elegans | reverse complement strand
ACCATTCGTTTTCGTTATAATTTATTTGTGCATGCGCACATCTTTCACTGCTCATTGTTTGACGAATTATTTCCCAGTCATTTGATACGCTTGAAAAGTGTAAATTCATGCCCCCATGCCAATTCGTTTATTGCGCCTGAATGATCTGTAATTGGTAGGATGGTGTAGTGATTTAGTTGATCCACGAGTCCTCTGATTTTGTAAAGGTAATCTCAGTCTCCCCTAAGGTCGGCTTGAGAGTCAAACACTACGGAGTGAATGCAGAGGTAAAAGTTAAGCCATGGATTGATCCGTCCATGAATACACTCGGCACTAATCATTACTGCTTCACCGTAGGTACCTCGGAAGAGGGCAGTTGTCACCACAAATTGTCTGTTGCGTGTGACACAGAGATATTGAGTGTACATTTTATAGAAAATAGTGTGTAAGCCAAAATTTTTTCCGTATTTTTTTTAGTCTATGAGAACCCCACAAGACCGGCTTCTTATATACGTACCTGGGAGGTATTGCATCTAATACTTGTGTGTTCTACCTTATAAATACCTTTGCCGAAGCTATTCTTGATGCGTCTACTACTATGGCCTTTTTCGTCTCTTAAGCTGCCAAAGTAGTTCAAATCTCCCACAAGTCAAAGATTTTGCAATTCCTACACTTTCAGTGTACTTGTCCATCATTTGTGAGAAGACCTTTTGCCCATAGGGTAATTAGTCCATGGGCAAAAATTAATGACTATCCACTCCATTGATTCACCAATCTTAACATCAACCAAAAGTACACCATGAAACTTCCTATGCCTCCCTTATCTATTACCCACACACCATATGTAATAAAAGTAGTAACTGTGGACAGCTTTTTCTGATACCCCAGTCTGTGCTTGCTCACCTAGATTCCTTGCAGGCTACCCTCACTTTTACAGTCTGGGCAATATTTAGAATTCATATATGTCATCTGTATCTTAAATTCACACCTATTTTCATGAGAATGGTCAATGGGAATATTTAAATTGATGTCTGCACATTTACTGCTCATCAAGTTGTAATTGTTGAGGTACAATGAAATAAATATTTGACCAACAGGCAGAGGTATGTCATAAACCCTTACACTGCGGGAAAAACATTTTTAAAGGTTTGACAACTGCTCGACTACCCATGGCAGATTCCTAAAAATTTATTGCTACATGGGTAGAGCCGGATAGTGCACTTTCCCTCACGTAAGGGATCATCTAATGCCTCTTAACTTCAACCCCACCCTAGCGGCAGGGGGGTGCCTCCAGGACTTCCCTATCGTATTGCAAATTTTGTATCATTTCCTTTCCGCTCCACGCTGCTAAAATGCCTACAACTAGTGCTCAAATGTAGGCCCATCCATTGGTAACTGGTAATAAAGAAAGAAGGGTTGCTCCGGATTATAAGGCTAAAGGGAAAAATATTTCTTGGTTCTCTCCTGCACAGGCTGGTATCTAAAATCATGTACTCATGGCAGCTAAAGGGTTAAGGAACTTCCTCAATCACAGAACCATATACCATCAGGTTCGTGATGTCCTTTACATACTAACCAGTAGTGTATCTTTTCCATTTGTAGAGTGCAGGCAACAAAAACCTAAATTACTGAATTACCGATAAAATTACCGAAAAAAATAAAATCTCCATTTGGGACAGTTGTGAAAACTTGACTTTGATGAGTACCCCATTCTACAGTATCTCCATGTGGGAAAGGGTTACATGTAGCCAGAATTTTTTTTATAGATGAGATCTCTCGAGGGACGTTCACTAAGAATAAGGTGTGCTTGGAGAAATCTTTTGAGGAGGCCTCACTCTAGCCCCAAAACGCTAAAGGGGGTAAATGTTTTAACCTCTTTGAAAATTACCCCACCCCTACTGCTCTGCCAGCCAAGGCCGTGCTGAGGAGTTGTACACCCACATAATTCCATCCTAACAATCTCAGGAGAATAAGACTGAATTTGAATTTTCACCATCACACAATATTCCCCTGAGCAGAAATACATATCGGATACTTCTATGAGACATCTTGAATATCACATGTGATGTCTCAAGAGATATTGTTGAGACCTATGGAGACATCAAGAAAGTCAGATAATTCTACATCCCTTTCCCCCAAACTTGGAAGAGCCAAATTGTGTTTAAAAGCTGCCATGACCCTAGAGAGAGGGATAATACTTCGATAAATTACGTGTTTTCCCTCTCTACAGTTACTGCTCATGGATACCATTGGATGGATCATGTGAATAAGGAAATTGGCTGGCCCAAGCACCACTCGGATATCAAACAGACAGAGTTGGTAGCAGGTGCCCCTCTTAGCCTGTTTTAACTGATTATTTATTCAACCAATTCTAATTATTTAATTTTTGCAGCTCCCCTATCTAGATTTGTAACTCCCAATAAAATACTTGAATTATGCAGTAAGTGCTATAAACATCAACCTACTTCCTCCATCTGCTCCTAGATGCAGGACTTAGAAGAGAATAATCTTAGGTCAGGGATATACTGCTAATAACATTGACCTTTGCATATTATGGAGGGCGGATATTTAAAAAGAGAAATTTTAGAATTCTGTTCTGTCACAATTTATTACTCTTATCCATGTTATAAAAATTTATAATCATATTCAACAGAACTCTTAAAGTTCAACTCACTAGCAAAAGGCACTCGCAAAAATATCTCACATTTTTAAAAAAAAAGCTGATTGACGCCCAAAAAAATAAATAAACTCAATTTACCATCATTATATAATTTTCTGAATTTAAAACATAAGTCCACAATGATCCACCAATTGATAAGTTACTTCAGTTCCTTCAAAAATTTATCAATGAATCCAAGAAAATTGTAATTCACTGCACCCACTTGTAATCACTAATCCATTTTTGTAGCTCTTCGTTCATTTCATAGGTAGTGCAAAGTACTTCAAATCTTATTTGAATCTTCTTTCAAAGTAACAGACCTATTAAAAACCAGCTGAAAAAAGATAAATAACCAAATTAAGGAAATAATGGTTGAAATGGTAAATTGGTAAATATAGGATTTAGCACTAAATAAAAATTTAAAGACGTAAGTATACCACCTTGCTGGCTTGACTGTCCACGTCAACCGTAAAATAACCAATCCTTTCAAATTGGTAAGAATCATACACTTTGGAGTGCTTTATTGACTGATCAGCAAAGGCTCTGACAACAGAAAGAGAGTTTCTATTGCAGTCTGATAAGAATCCACCAGGAACTTCGGTTGAGTCTTCTGGATTTTTATGAAGAAACCTACCAAGCAAAGTAATGAAATTTGACCATTAATACACTATCATAACTAACTGTAAGCAATAATTTCCCACAGTAAGCTATTAAGATCCAAAATTAAAATCAATAAACATAGGCTTCATTATAATGAAATGATTTCCTTGGCCAAGGAAAATATTTTCCTAATTAAGTAAATGTTCATAATGCACACATTACAAAAATCCGATGCACACCTCCAAAATGAAAATAAGGAACAAGAAGATTTTATGTTCACCAATCCAACATTTATACTGTCCAAACAATGGGCTCTGGGGAAATAATAATCGGAAATAGTAAAATGAATAGAGACACGGGTTTCAACCTCAGCAAAACATGGAATCCCATGATCAAAAGAATGAGAAAGCTAAGAGGAGGAAGACTACCTAAAACTGACCAATCACAGACGACTTGACTGCCCCAAATGGGTATAAAAGCCCACCACTAACCATGTCCATCATTCGCCCTGAAGACGATGGCAGAGATGGCCATTGAAACATTGGCAGCAATGTCAATCTTGACACGGCTGATTTCCCGTGAAGACTTCATCAACAAGATTTTCCAGGAAAGTACCAGATCCTTGTGTGCATTTTTTTTAGTTTAGAGATCTAATCTCGCATTCCGATTTTAATGTAATTTTCCGGCACATAATGTTGTAAATAACATTTACACTTCACCAATGTGAGGTAATGTAAGGCTACCAGAAGTTCTGAAGCACTCTATGCTAAAGCTATTTCATTCGATATGTTCATCGTTCGACGGAGCGATGAACATCAGTAGGATTTATATTGTCCCTTGAAGCAAAAAAATCTTCCCTCACGGAAAATCCCTTCTTCGTCAAAACAATAGCCACACCTCATCCACCTATATATTACCAAAATGTTCTCCTTGGGAGGTGAGAGCCTACAGCACAGACTCAGGCCAGTAAGGAAAGCCTGACGATATGTGGCCATTACAAATTCATAACTCCCCTTGTAATCGAGATACCATTACAAAACCTTACCATTCTTACCAAACTATTCTTTCAATTACCATTAGAGAAGTTACCATTCTTTCACCAAAAATAATTTTATAGTTTTATCCAAATTTCATACGCAGCATATATGGAGCTATATCGTATTATACTACATTTAGTATGCGACTGCTTCCCACCATACAAAAATAGGCAATTTAGGCCCAAAGTTACTTAACTGAATGTAGCAACGTCGAAACTCAGCTAAAACATAAAAAGGTTTACCAATATAAGAAATTAGGCATCAAAAACTTTCCATGCAGTTTTTAGGATGGTGTTGAGAACTGCTAGCCGACAGTTGAATGAAAAATCCACGGTAAACTTCCGCGAAATAGCAAGCAGCTAAAATAATGGCACAGTAAAAATATTTGAGAAAATCAAAAATTCATAACTCCTTTAGTACTCAAGATAAAATTATATTTTTTTCACCTAAAATACATTAATAGTTTTCTTCTAATTTCTTATGCAGCATATGTGGACCTATATAGTAAGATGCAAAAGTTAGCAGGCGATTGATTCGTACCTTGCAAAATTCCATATTTTTCATCCTAAAGATCTATTAACAAACATAACAATGTTTAAACTGAGTTGAGAGCAAACTTAAGTTAACCAGTATGGAAAAAAATGTACAATATACGTTTCGTGCAAGTTTCAACGTCATACAAAGAACAGTCTGCTGGTAACTGGATTAGGAATATAAACTTGGAAAAGCCAAGTTACTAGCCGATATTCAAGAAAATATTTTTTATTATTATGAACAAAATCGACTAACTATTGTCAACACTAAACATAGCAACCCTTTCTGCTTCAGAATATATTTTCATACGCATGGGATAAGCAAATTCAAAAAGCAAAACTCACCCGACACACACTGGGCAACTCCGACCCAACTAAATCGAAGAAGTTGTAAACATTCACTGATTACTTGGTCCATGCTGATTAGCTAAATTACAATGAGCATTACAATGAATACATTCACAGGTTTTAACCCTTCATTCATTAATGAACTCAGACAAAAAATATTCTTGACTTTATTCGAAATGCAAAGTGATTAAGAGAATAACTTTTTTTCTTAAAGTGAACAAACCATTATATGTAATATGTCCGATTATCTATCTATGGAATGAGTCTACTGATATGTATGTTCACTCACCAAGACTTGAAAATTTTAGGAAGCATGGCAGAACTACCAGGGCTTAATATTTTCATCGATTTATAGTTCATCAATAAATAATCCTTTAATACACATATTATTTATATCAAGAAGGAGAAAATGCATTGTACTCACAAGTTCTCATAGAGCCTCACTTCCACAGGAATAGGGTCAGAAACCCAGTGAATGAACGCTTTAGGTTTTTCAGCCTCATCAATGGGTTTGCACAACACTTTCAATTCTGATACCATTCCAGAATTATCTTTTACAATATCAGAAAATGAAATTACTAAGTTTGCATAGCGTAGTCCAACAGACTGTGACATAGTCAGTCTCCTGAATCCTTTCTCTTCCATCTGCAAGAAAAAGTCATCAGCATTCAATTTTCTATTTAAAATTAACAAAACAATTACCTTTCTGCATACAAGAGAATCTTACCTCTCTGAAATCATTTCTTTCAATATAAATTTCTTTTTTTAGGGTGACCTTATGGTGACCTTTTGATGGATCTCCAGGGAAATCTGCCACTTCCAGAGATGTCGGAATTGATGACTGAAAGTTTTCTATAGTGACTTTCAGTGGATCCAGCACAACCATGGTTCTGCCAAGTCAAAAAATTGTAATTAAAACAACAAAACTATTCATCATCCTTGATATTGACATATTGCTTGTCAGAGTCAAATTTATTACCTCTGTTCATTAAAAACACACAAAAAAGCTACAATATCTTCAATTTATCAGTTGTTATCCTCCTTATATAAAACTCCCTATTTTGCTCCCATTTCAATTAAAGCCACCACATACAAAATAACCCCGATATCCTACCAAACCATTACCATACTCTCTTTCAGAGAAACTACCCAAAGTCCCTCCATAATAAAAAATTTCATCAACAATTTCAACTTGAAGATCCTTTATTAATCTTGCACAGTAATACTGAATAAGAGCGTGTAAGAGGAGCACACATGTAAGAGACACACCCCTATTTTGAGCATCGGAGCTATTATCTGTTCATTTTATCTCTGCGGGTCAACTTTCGTGAGATCCCGGACACTCTCGGAGGGCCTCGCTGAAGGGGGAGGGGCCTCGCTGAAGGGGAAGGGGTAGTACTGAGAGAGAGAGAGCAGGAGCAACCTTAACGTTGCCAAATGTACATAGCCGCCCTTGTGTCTCACTGAAAAGGTGTGACTCACACGTGGCCACAGATATTTTGGGCCCGGCGGCGAAACAATGCATACAATGTATTGAGAATAATCCCATCTCAGAAGCCAGGATATTGTCCGCTAAATGCGAGACCGCTGGTGAAAGGCATACATAGGCGTAACATTCTTATAAACGGGGAGTGCAAGGGAAAAGGATTTGGCAACACAGCTAGCAGATTCACGAAGTTGACACGACGGAGGTCTGAGAGCGACTGACGTTCCGAAGTGCTAGACCACGCCTACTGTCTGCTGATTGGCAGAGGGAAAGTCACGTGTAGATAAACTTTCCCTCCTCTCACCCCAACTCGGTTAAGACACACCAGCTCACCCGCAAAGATAAAGTGAACAGACCTTAATGAAAAAACATTTGCAGCATTTTTTAAAATCCTACCGCGTGTTGTTGCAGACATATGCCTGGACTTTCGACAGTTATCAAATTTCCTCTTTCAACACTAAAAATTTACGTGGCACTTTTTCAGCTAAATTAACACGATATATATGGCACTCAGAGATAAGAAGGTATTCACTTGTAGCCTTATCCTTATGATGCTTACTAGGTATAGTCGGATCGGATACCTCAGATCCAAATATCCACGGATAATCCAAATTCATTGAAGAAATTGAATCTGAATCCAAAATTTTGAATCAATGCTTTCGTGAATGCAATATCCCATTAGAATGAGTAGAAAGACTTCCGATCCTCTCTTCACATATGCTGTTTCTCTACGATACAGAAGAACCCCGATCTATCGTTCCCGCATTGATTGTTTTCCCGCATTCATCGTTCGCCGTTCCTGGTCCCAAATAAAGTTCCATAAAGGCAATGTAATTTTTTCCCGCATCCATCGTTCCCTGATGTACCGTTTTCCCGCATTGATCGTTTGAAGATCGTGGTCCCGTTGTATAATTTTCCCGCATCCATCGTTTGACGAAAATGAGACGAAGTGTTTACAACGTGTTATTTGTGGCTAATAACGACAGACACCCCAGGAGATTGAATTACTATAGGGAGAAGCTGAGTACTGTGGGATAGTTACATAAGCGCATTTCCCAAGATCCGCTATCCCCCTCCATTTAGCACTCGCCTCCCCCCTCTGAAGCTCTCCTTTCCTCCGAAGTAAAAAAAGGTCTCAGCTCACGCAGGGATCGTATTACGAAGACATTAGCTTCGAAAAAAATATCAAGTTACACGAGAACAATAGAAACGTGTTTCGCGCCCCCCCCCCCCCTCCTTCTCACCCACTGACCTTCTTCAGCCTACCTGCTTCAAAGTTCCCAGTTTCTGGAGGTTAACTGCTGCATGAATCACCTATTAGCCCAAAAGGTGTCTAACAATGAATTTTGGCAATTGGCATTATACTTTTATTAGATTGAAATATTTGTAAAGTGCACGTAATTCAAAAAAGAACGAGACCAAACACGATGCATTTCTAACGTTATTTAAGCATTTAAAACAAGGAAATATGTAGTTGGAAAAATACAATGGTGATTTCTGGCGAAACTCGATATCCTTGTAACTGAGCTTCTCGGCAGTTAATGTGGCATTTTTCCGAAAACAGGATATCAGGTTATTATCAGTTATCAATTTACGGGTTATACTATAAGTCTCACTTGTAAGAGTTACTGAGGAAGGGATATCTTCTCAGGATATTTTGTTTCTCCCTACTAACAATCCGAATTCATCTACTCATATGACGCTACGCTAAGTAGAAAAGAATGTGTAAGTTGCCTTCTCTTTAGGACAAAAAATTTCATGGCGCAGTCATATGTTCATGCTTCACCCTCTGCAGTATATTATCTGTGTATGACGTACGCGATAGCATCAGTTTCGAACTTCACCTCGCACAAGTGGTTCCGTACTTTCCAGGGTGGGTTGACTTCAAACTAGCGAGCTTTTTCCGTGTGGGTTTAATAAAGTAAGGTTTTATTTTTATAAGTTTTATTTTTATCCATCTTCGTACCATCGCCCCTCCGAAGAAACAAGTGAGTACTTTAAAAGATGGACTGAAAATAATTGAATATGAAGAAAAGTATCCAGGATAGAAGCGCGTGATTATAGGAGAATGCCTCGGGCTGTCCACTAGCACATGATGGTAGGGGGGGGGTAGAGCAAGCTACCCGGTGAAAACAGGAAGTGGGATGAAGCCGAGGCTCAGGCGGCGTCCCGCTGACGATTAACGCAATATTGTTCACGCTTTACACGCTGCCTACATTACATGAAAAATATATTTATTAGACAGGATCATTACAAATAATTGAATATTTTTGGCCTACATGATCCATCTCACAACCAAGCACTGCGCCGGCGTAAACATTCGGCATAGGCATTTTAGGCATAACATGCACATTGCTCTCGTGAATACGTGTACTGGAAATGGCGTTTCTTGGATTTTTACATCAGAGAAATCCATAATAGCAGGGTAAATGCCGAGTGGAGAGCAAACATTTTTTTAGCGAGGTGGCATGTTCCTTTAGGACAGAGGTCTCCAAAATACGGCCCGCAGAGGGCTTTCATCCGGCCCGCGCACTCGTTTCAAGTATCGAATATCGTATACTTCAGTAATCAGCAAATTTGCAATCCGGCCCACGGGGCGATTCGGAACTTGGAATGTGGCCCTCGTGGCCTAGTATATTGGAGACCCCTGCTTTAGGATATTTGAAAGAGATATTATTCAAATCAACAATATGACCTCAGTGTCTCGGTAAAGTACTAGTATTCCTGTAATTGGCTAAAATCTTGTTAGAATCCTTTAACGAATATCATAATTACGCGCAAAAATCCTGCGTTTCCTGGGACATAGGCAACCTAACCCAACTTCCCTGCATCTATCGTTTACCCACATTCATCGTTCTTTTAGTCTATCCCCCTGAAAAATGATAGATCAAGGTTCCACTGTACTTGTCCTACTGACGAAAAATTTTGTTTAAACGCTTTCGTAGGAGTATTGCAATAGAATTGCAACCATGGAAAATTTTAAGGCAAAACACGACAGGCACAAAGCGTGAATCTTCCCAAGAGATTGGACAAAAATCAGGGGAATCTCAGCGCCGTAGGATAATACACACGTCAAAGATTTCACAGAACCACATTTGGCCCTCCATCAGCCAATGCCTCTGCCTATATTTCCCTTTCTGAAACCCCACAGACCATAAATCACTCACCTCAAAGGAAAATATCAAGTTACAAGGGAACAATGGAAACGTGTTTCATCCCTACCCCATCTCACCAACTGACATTTTTCGGACTACTAGCTTCAATTCTCCCAGTTTCTGGAGGTGCTAGGTGCATCATCTACTGAGCTTGAAGATATCTCGATAACTTTCGGCAATGGTATGATTGTATGACATGCACGAGGTTCAAAAAAGAATGAGACCTAACGCACGCATATATGACATCATTTAAGTTTTTTAAGCGTAGCATGAGCGCATTCAAATAGACGAGATGGACTAGAAACTTCAGGCTACACAAACTGCGTATATCACATTGCTGCACCTTCACCCCTTCACTTTGAAGGCAACTACGTCACATGCCAGATTGGATGTGATCTTCCATTGCTCCTTCGCTCGTAGCTTGAAAGACGGCAGGAGCGTGCTCCTTCCCCTCGACCTCTCCTTCAATGTTCTTCACTTATAAGCATCTCCGATTTCTTATATCCACCATTTAGTCCAACAATGTACATACTCGTTTGAATTTTTTAAACTGCAGATTTTGACACCAATACATATAATTTTCAGTTGCAATAATCCTCATAATAGCATCTGAAGATGATTTTTGAAAAATTAGGTCCTTAGTGTAATGGAAATTACTCGGCAAGACAGATGTTGACTATTAACCAGGTATTGTCCTTCAAAACTATGCGTTTCTCTACGTTTAATATGCGATTACTATTTGCGGTATAAATGCCGCAGGATGCCCACTCGTGGCAGTAAATTCAGGGTGCCCTTCGGAGCGAAAAACCCCGCATGATCTTTTCCATGTTCACCTCCGAGGTACTGATGTGATGGTACGATGCTTACAAGTAAGAAAAGCATACTGGAGCATTTTTAAAATACATCACTTAGGGAGACAGTCCCCTGCCTGCCGCATGTTTTTGACCTAAGGTTTCAGATGACAGACTCATGCTGAAAACCAAGGCCACTAAGTTCCCCTTGGACTTGTGACCGGTGAAGGGGAGAGGGGAAGATAAGAAGTTTGTGTAAGAGATGCACCCCCATTTTCGGCTGCTATTTCTGGGAAAAAAGGGGCCCCTCTTACAGGTGCATATACGGTAAGTCCACTGCCTGCCTTCTCATCAAAAATCCCTTTATTACATACTGACAAACGACCAATCAGGCAGTCCGCTCCCACTCTCAAAAACATAGATAACTGTAATTGGTCCACACCCAAAATTTTTCCAATTTTTCACCCCGTATTCTTTGCTTGCCTTTAGCCGACCATTCCCCCCTTCTGCGTCCACCATATCCAGTAATGTAGTGCACCATACACAGAGCAAACATTGTCCCTCTTTCTGTATTGTTAAATCCTCCACTAAAAAATTAACAATTATAGGATATATTGCACCTTTCCAATGTTTTACCTCTCTCCCAGCTGGAAAAAATGCTCACAGTCATCAATTATCATTCAGTAATGGCTACTGCGTATGTACATCTGTTCTGACTCCCATTCCTCTCAGAGACCACCCTGCAAAATCCAATGCTATTGAATGATGTTATATTTGACTACAAAAGTTTCTAATCCAGCCCAAATTACCAAGCTAACCATAAATGCCACTTTCTTATGAATATTCATTCCCATTCCCAATTTAATAGAGAAAATGAAAAAAAGGTAATTCTTGAGGGGTTGCTAGACCAAATAAACACACAGTTTAACTGTAATTCATACTACCCAATTTTAAAAGAAAAAGGATTTGAAACTGATTGAAGCAACAAGTGAATTCATACCGTGGGGCAGTGACATTAAGAACATCCCTTGCTACAGCATCCAACATGTGAGGTTCTACAACAGCTTGAGCTCCAGTAACTCCCATCAATGCACACAGTTTATTGATAGCTTGAGCAGGTATGCCACGGCGACGGAGTCCTGAGAGCGTAAAAAGTCTAGGATCATCCCAATCTAGAATAAGAGAAATCAATGGCATATTATTAGCACATTAGATACCTAAAAGCAAGTTAACCTCATATGTATGATCAATTTGGCCTTTGTCGTAGTAGAGTGGAAGTGCATTAGTACAAGTGCAGCCTATTGCCAAAATGCTTACAATACAAACTTTTACCGTGACCATTCTGAGGAGATTTTCCTCTCCCACTATCCATTCAAACACCTGCTTTCCCTGAGAATCAGTGGCGATATGTATGTACTAGGGAACCATAAATTGAACTATGATAAGTATTTTTTTAAATACAGCTAAAAAGATGCCCTCTGGATTAAGCTCCCATCATTTTGAGAGATTCAATCTTCACAAAACATTCACCACTAAAGCTCAGTCGCTCAGAGGGTATGCATGCCAAGAGGAAACAAACGGCCAGATGAAAACAAGCCATTAGGCATTAAAATTGCTCATTTTTGTCTGGGTTTTCGCTGTTCGTGATGACGAGGCAAGAGGAGTGGTATGGGAAGGGGCTTGGTGGTCTATGTTGCAGCTCTGGCGGCTTTGGATGCTCTGCATTGTAACTCCCTTCTGTTGTAACCACAACGCATCAGCTGAAATAATGTAGTGATTGAGCTACAGTTCACAATACCTCTTTGTGAGCATACCTACTGGCCCATACATGCTGGACGGGTGCAGTGCAGACCTGAACAGTGAACAAGAGGTTTTAGAGACCTTGTTTATTTTCAAACTGGTTTATTTCAGTGAATATTTTGTTTTGGCAGTTCGGTTCTTTTTGACCTCTATCTTCACCATGAGATATTGTTCTATAGTGAAAAGAATATTTTTTGTTTATTTGGTACTACGGGCTACGATTCTGTGATATATTAAACTTAGGGTTTTGAAAAAAGTCATTCTATGACAAAATAAATTTTCACTACACTTTTCATGACGCCACAAACAACAACAATGCAATTATTGATGAAAATGATTTAGGCAATGTTCTCATACGATATGATGAATTAATACAAATGCTCATTTTAAAAGTACACATATGTACTCATGCCCCATTCACACTACCATCATTCTCAACCAGCGTAAGATGACGTCAGAACCAGTGTGCATTAACACACTTACCATGGTTATTCAACGTATGTACATATTATGAGCTGCTTTTGAATTAAATATTGCATTCCAGCGTCGTCAAGCATTGTTCCTTGCTACCTAGAAGTTAATGCAGATGTGTTCGTTCAACTAATCATTTCATCGATAGCATGATTTGCATTTTTCTACTGCTCTTTTGAATACGAATTAAAGTGACTATTAGTGATAATTAGGTTGATCAACAGCATATACTACTACTTGCCCTCGATTTGGATGTGTTGACAAATCATTGATGTAAGTGAAGAAAAAGAGGACCTAATCTTGAGACTTAAGCCTCAATTGAGGCACACTTGTGGTGATTTGGGATTGAGATACACTTGTCGCTGCATTACAGTCTTAGCAATTATTGTTTTCTTATTTTGACTAAGGATTGATCCAATCTGATGCTATACCGTAAATTAAAAATATTTTACTTCAATTAAATGGTGGACAAATAACTTATAGAAATGTGACTTTGTGGCGGCCGCACCTCCTGCCTCGCCGCCACATCGCTTGCCCGGAGGCAATTTAAAGCGCGCTCCGTCATCGCTCCCTTCCAACAGTCCAGATAGCCCAGCGGTAGCGCAGTCGCCTCCCAAGCGGGCGGCCCGGGTTCGATTCTCCGTGCCGGAAAGTTTTATTACTTAATTTTTCTAGCCTTCTAGAATTCCCTTCTAGAAGTTTCTTTAATGTTCAAGAACAGTAAGATAGAACATACTGGAAGTTGGCAAACTGAATAAATACTGCGGCCTTTCGGCCGGCAGTTCAGTGTAGAATTGTACACAATTCAATAAACATCGTCCAAACCATTCCATCGAATCTTCATTGTTAGCAGCCTACATCGACTCCTGCTACATTGGTGACCCCGAACTACGAACGCAACCAGCAATGCCCAGCAAGGACGAAGAAATCGCCGAGCTTACTCGTCAACTGAACGACCTTCGAACAGAACTCGAGACGGCGGCTATGCAACACGCGGAAGCACAACAGGCACTTGTTGGACAACACCAGCAGGCCCTCGCCGATCAGGCCCAACAATTTCAACAGGCATTTGCGGCGGAGCAGCAAAAACCGCAGCCACTTTTGCCGCCACAGCAACCACTGCAGCAGCAGCCTTCGCAACCTCCGCCACCCCAGCACGACGCCGAAGCAAATGCCGCACGACTCCAGGCAACCAATCAACAGGAGGCATGCCGCGCAGCCGTGAAACTACCGTCCTTCTGGCCAAGTAAGCCTTCAGTTTGGTTCGCACAAGCCGAGGCGCAGTTCGAACTTGCCAACATAACACGGGAAGAGACTAAATACAACCACGTCGTCTCCATATTGGACAACCATTTCGCTGAGGAAGTGGAAGACATCCTATCAAATCCACCAGCTCAAGACCGGTATGAACACCTGAAGAATGAACTTATCCGCCGCCTTTCACTCTCCGAGAAAAAGAGGGTTAGGCAACTCCTTCAGGCTGAAGAACTTGGGGATAGGCAGCCGTCGCAACTCCTACGCCATCTGCGCTCACTCAACGGATCATTCCAAATCCAGGATACACTCTTGCGACAAATATGGCTGACGCGCCTTCCAATTACCGTCCAAGCTATTCTGCAAGCACAGACAACACTGCCGCTAGACGAACTCGCCAAAATCGCCGATCGGATCGTCGAGATCACACCGCTGCCTCCACCACCAGCCCTAGCCGTCAACGCTGTTGCCAGCTCAACGGACACTTCAGCTCCCGCCGTCTGCGCTACAACAAGCTCAACAGATTTCTCTTCGCTGGCCAGACGACTTGGGAGCCTCGAAAAACAGCTAACGGCTCTCCTCTCGCAACTAAACGATCAGCACCGGCGCTCACGCAGCAGTTCCCGCAGCCGAGACTATTTTCCCTCACGGTCCAGAAGCCCCTCCCAGACTTACCACCCAGCCGACGACGCCAGCTTGTGCTACTACCATCGGCGCTTCGGTAATGCAGCCAGGAGGTGCCAAGCGCCCTGCTCCCGAGCTACGGAAAACTCCAGCGGCGAGCAGTGACGGCGGCCACCGCCCGCCCTATAGGGAGCAGCCGCCTTTTCATTACTGATAAATACTCCCGTCATCGATTTCTCGTCGATACCGGCTCTGATCTGTCCATCTTTCCGGTAAAGTTCTGCAACGACAGACGAGTCGAAACCAACTACGATCTCTCCGCGGCCAACGAATCCCGGATCAGCACATATGGAACGATGCCACTCCGACTCAACTTAGGCCTTCGTCGTGATTTTGTCTGGCGTTTCACCGTCGCCAAAGTCAGCGAGCCACTCATTGGAGCGGATTTCCTCGATCATTTTCACCTGGTTCCGGATTTAAAAACTGCCCAGCTCATCGACCAAGTTACTGGCCTGTGTACTCAGGGACACCGTGCTTTTTCTCGTCAGGCCAGCATTCGGACAATCCCCGGCACAACAGCGTATCACCGCCTGCTCGCCAAGTTTCCTGAAATCACCAAACCTCCAGGCGCTCCAAGAGAAGTGCGCCATCAAACACAGCATCACATCGAGCTTACACCTGGACCTCCCATATATCATCGAGCTCGACGCCTGGCCCCAGACCGCCTCCGCGCTGCTAAAGCTGAGTTCGATGCCATGCTCCGCGAGGGAACGGCACGTCGCTCCAACAGCCCCTTCGCCTCGCCTCTGCACATGGTCCGCAAACGAAACGATGGGTGGCGCCCATGCGGTGACTATAGGAAGCTCAACAGTCGAACTATCCCAGATCGCTATCCAGTTCGCACTCTGCAAGATTTCTCCGTTGCCCTCCACGGCTGCAACATTTTTAGCGTTGTCGACTGCGCAAAAGCCTTCACACAAATTCCCATGGCTCCAGAGGATATCCCCAAAACAGCCATTATAACTCCATTTGGCCTTTTTGAATTCAACTTCATGCCATTTGGACTTCGGAACGCCGCGCAGACCTGGCAGCGTTTCATCGACGGAGCTCTAGAAGGACTTCCTTTCTGCTACGCCTATCTGGACGACATCCTTGTGTTCTCAAAAACGGAAGAGGAGCATCTTCAGCATCTCCACACCCTCTTCGAACGCCTTTCTCACTATGGAATCGTCATTAATCCAGCCAAATGTGTCTTCGGAGCTACAAAAGTCACCTTCCTCGGGTACTCCGTAACTTCTGATGGGTGCTCACCCCTACCCGAAAAAGTTGCTGCCATCAACGACTTTCCACAACCGAAGACCATTCGAGACCTCCGTCGTTTCCTGGGTATGCTCAACTTTTACAGGCCCCACATCCCACACGCAGCTTCAGCCCAGACACCACTCAACGCGCTCCTGCAAGGTCCTTCAGTCAAGAGTTCCACGCCAATCACCTGGACTCAGGAACTTCTTCACAGCTTCCAAGAATGCAAAACCGGTCTCGCCCGGGCTACCATTCTAGCTTACCTGGACCCTGAAGCTTCCCTGGCCCTCTTCGTCGACGCCAGCCAGACCGCGATTGGTGCTGCTTTGCAACAACGCTCAGGTGACAATTGGCAACCGCTCGCTTTCTTTTCACGGAAACTAAAGCCGTCGCAACGGATGTGGAGCACCTATGACAGAGAACTCTACGCGATGTATCAGGCAGTGAAACACTTCCGTAACATGGTAGAAGCCCGCGACTTCGCCATTTTTACGGACCACAAACCGTTGACTTTCGCCTTCAGCCATCGTACCAAGAACGCTGACAGCTGCTCGCCACGTCAGTTCAAACACCTGGAGTTCATCACTCAATTCACAACTGACGTACGCCACGTCTCCGGCCAGAACAATGTCGTCGCCGACTGTCTGTCAAGAGTGGAATCTGTCAGCGCCTCTACACCGTTAGACTTCGTCGCCTTGTCCCGTTCGCAGGACACCGACGAAGAACTTCGTGGACTCCTCGACAGCGGTACTTCACTCAAGCTTTCTCAAATGCCAATTCCTGGAACAACCGTCAAACTCTGGTGTGACACATCTAAGGACACGCCTCGACCCTATATCACACCACCGTTCCGTCGACGTGTCTTTGATCAAGTCCACAGTCTTGATCATCCCGGTTCCAACTCCACTCTTAAAAACATATCCAACCGCTACGTTTGGCCGTACATGTCCAAGGACTGTCGCACTTGGGTTCGCAATTGCCTTCCATGCCAGCGATCCAAAGTGCATCGTCACGTATTGTCTCCTCTGGCTAACTTCACCACACCTACAGCACGTTTCGACCACGTCCACGTCGATATCGTCGGACCTCTGCCTTACGCCTCTGGGTTCCAATATCTTCTCACGATGATCGACCGCTTTTCACGTTGGCCGACAGCAGAACCTCTCGCCGACATCACTGCCGAATCCGTCTGCCGAGGTTTTCTCCTAGGATGGGTTGCCCACTACGGTTGTCCAAAACGCCTCACCTGCGATCGAGGACGACAGTTCGAATCAGGACTCTTCAAAAAGCTCTGCGCCACCCTGGGCATTGCTCTTCACCCTACCACAAGCTACCATCCTCAAGCTGATGGAATGCTAGAACGTTGGCACCGCCCTCTCAAGACAGCACTAATGACGCACTCCCCGGAGTCCTGGATCAACGCACTGCCAATGGTTCTCCTCGGACTCCGCACCACCTGGCGCGAGGGCCTGAAGGCTTCACCAGCGGAACTCCTCTATGGAGAACGGCTGCGTCTCCCGGGTGATTTCTTCGCCGACTCTCCGGCAAGCATCGGTTCTGAGGATCTGGTCTCTCGGTTGCGTACTCACATGTCAAAAGTGAGACCAACTCCTGCAACTCATCATTCCAACAGCTGGAAAATATTTGTTCACAAAGCTCTAGCCACGACGTCGCACGTCTTCCTGCGACAAGACGCAGTTCGGACGGCCCTCCAGCCACCATATCTAGGGCCATATCCAGTCATCACCCGCAGCGAGAAAACATTCACCATCAACATCAACGGGAAACCAACAGTCGTCTCCATCGACCGACTTAAGCCTGCGCACATTCTCCAGCCGGACGATTTTCAAGAAAGGACATCGAGACCTTCTGAACCGACCTCCGGAAAACCATCTTCCGCGCCATCGACCGGGACGTCGCCTTCGCCCGCGGACACCTCTGCCGCCCCCCATCCAACGACGCGCTCGGGTCGGACTCTTCGTTCACCTGTACGCTACAACGCCAGCTGTATTTCCCCGGGGGGGAGTAGTGTGGTGGCCGCACCTCCTGCCTTGCCGCCACATCGCTTGCCCGGAGGCAATTTAAAGCGCGCTCCGTCATCGCTCCCTTCCAACAGTCCAGATAGCCCAGCGGTAGCGCAGTCGCCTCCCAAGCGGGCGGCCCGGGTTCGATTCTCCGTGCCGGAAAGTTTTATTACTTAATTTTTCTAGCCTTCTAGAATTCCCTTCTAGAAGTTTCTTTAATGTTCAAGAACAGTAAGATAGAACATACTGGAAGTTGGCAAACTGAATAAATACTGCGGCCTTTCGGCCGGCAGTTCAGTGTAGAATTGTACACAATTCAATAAACATCGTCCAAACCATTCCATCGAATCTTCATTGTTAGCAGCCTACATCGACTCCTGCTACAACTTAATTGTTGACATTAAACTTGTGAAATAAGAGAGAGAACGTGATATTTTTTTGTGATACGTAGTGTAACCCAACGTTTCAAACTTTATTTTTTATAGTTATACGGCAAAAGCATTATTGATAATTTAGGTTACACCGGCATCATTTATCCATGGTTAAAATTTCGTGAAAATTATGTCACGAAATTTTAACCATGGATAAATGATGCCGGTGTAACCTAAATTATCAATAATGCTTTTGCCGAAGACGCAGCATTTGCAAACTAAAGAAACTTTTAGCTCAGCGCTCCGATTGGCCGCGAGTTCGCCTTGTCGCCGTTCTATGCTCTAGACAAAGGCAAATAGAGGCAAAGCATTGCAAGTCATGTTTTGTCCAGTGCATCCGGCAACGGGATGAATTCGCGGCCAATCGCAGAGCTTGGCTCTTTTGTAGTTTAATAATGGTGAGTTTTTTACAACCTAGGAAAGCATAAGCTTGAAGAGGTGAACGAGTTCTCTTACCTGGGAAGCCGAATTACCAGCGATGGACGGAGCAAGAAAGAAATATACAGTAGAATAGCGCAGGCGAAGAGGGCTTTCTACAAAAAGAAGAATCTTCTTACAGCTGAAAATACCAGCATAGAAGTAAGGAAACAATTCATCAGATGCTACATATGGAGTATGTTTCTCTATGGAAGCGAGGCTTGGACGTTGACAGCAGCAGAGAAGTCAAGAGTGGAAGCATTCGAAATGTGGTGCTACCAAAGAATGATGAAGATAAAATGGATTGACCGTGTGAGTAACCAGGAAGTGCTAAGGAGAGTAGGAGAAAAGAGAAGCCTCCTAAAAACATTAAGCAGAAAAAGGGACAACTTAGTTGGCCACATTTTGAGGCACGATGGTCAGATGAAGACAATCGTTGAAGGACAAGTGGAAGGGAAAAAGGGCAAGGGACGGCCCCGAATGAGTTATATCGGACAGGTTATAAAGGATGTAAAAGAGAATAAATATGTAGCTATGAAGAGATTAGCGGATAGGAGAGAGAAATGGAGAGCTGCGTCAAACCAATCTTAGGATTGTTGACTAATGATGATGATGTGATCTTTATCAAACTGGGACAAAGAACTCTTACCAAAACGTTAAAATCATTGTGACCATCGTATTTTTACTAAGGTAGTTTCGCACATTTTACATAATTCTATCAAAATATTTATAGAGATATTCAATTTGTCCGTAATAATACCATGTGAGCAATAGGCTAATTCATTACGAACTATAGTATATCGCATAACTTACATCAGGTTTAAAATCTCATAATTTACAACAAATTACGGCATGAATCTATAACATTTTCTTTAGAATTAATTCTGACAAATATAGCTCAACAATAACTGCCGTCTCCTCTTTGAATGCTTAACTTTCTGTTTTCTTTCCTCCTAGCCCACCTTGTTGCTGCTCCGCCTTCTTCTTTTTCTAACCAGCTTTTAACCTACTTGCGTTCACACACGCATAAACTACTGCCAACCATAGTCGGAAAACCGTGGTCAGAATCCCAACCACGGTTAATGGTAACTTGCGTTCACACCTCGTTTTGTAACCATGGTTGGGGCTAACTGGCATAAAAAGAGCGTAGTGTGAACAAGGCATCAGTGTACAGCAGCCCTCAGTGCACCTCTTTGAAAAAAATTTACAGTTGAGATGACCTATACATGTGATACCATCAAAGGTGAAAAATAAGTTTTTCCAACACGCTATTAGACCAGTTATGTACTTACCTTTTCTTTTGCAACTTTGTCTCAAATTTTTAAATAATAACCTAATGAAAAGGTTTCAAACAAAATGTCATTTGATCAATAATATGAAATTCCAGTGAAGTTATATTTTTGATTTCTTGCAATTGACTGAATTAAATTTCTAGCACTTATCAATTATGCACGCCAATATTAAAAAATTGAATTATAGAATAATATTTGGTGAAACCCTACCTTTTACAATTCCTTTTGTGATCAACTCTGCAATTTTACGCTTTGAAACCACTGTATAGTTCATATTGAGTCTTCCATATTCCCATTGCACAGGACAATATATATCCAAGGCATTACAGAGCCAATAATATGATGACCTCCTGAAAGAATGAACAGGCAAACGACATTCTTATAAAAACATTACTTATGTAAGATATATTAATTTCATAAATACTTTGCAGGCTACAATTGTGCCCTTGAATTGACGTTTTTAGTCAGCCACAAAAAAGTTATTCAACAGTTTTCCATAGATAATAACTAAATTTACATTCTAAAATAAATTCAAGTGGCACTGAAAATCAGCTAATGAATGCAGAAAATAGGGTAGTTTCCTTCATCAAAGAAAACGAAAGGCATTGATTGCGATTCGTTACCCATAATATACAAATTATTCGGTTTAAGAAATCCCAGTTTTGATAAATGGCAATGGTCAATTTTAATCGCATTTGAAAAAAGCCAGATTGGCGCCCATGCGATGCCACTCCACCTGACGTCACAGGGACCTAGTTTCTATATGAGTAGATAGGAGTTTTACATTGTCTGAGAATACCAATGCATGCATGAGGCACAGAGCTCAGGGCAACATGTCTTAATAATCACCTATTAAAACTGGCTATGGTCGGAAAGTTTCCTTCGTTTGATAATGTATTAATAATCCATAACTAAGCCAAGCGATACCTGCTAGCAGGGTACTCTGCTACCTGCCTGCATTGTACCAGCGCTCAAAGCCTAGCCCCAAGGTCACCTCACACGGCGAAAGTGGGAACCAGAATGACGTCACACAGAGTTTTCCCAGCATTCATACTTAGATGTCGCATTTTCGTGCGCTTGAAAATTTTCACTTTTCATTTAATCGCAAAAAATAGATATTGTCATTTAAAAATCTAAAATCGTGAAATGCGTACTCCAGGAGTAATAATCTTTCGATTAAGGCAATAAAAAAATAATAGGAAACCACCCTATTGTCATCACTGATGTAATTTCTAACATTTTCTTAACGTAGACAATTAATGTGTTACCTAAATTTGTGACTTAACGGTACATGTCGTAATACCCAATTTTCTTTGTGAGGACTTATCCAGGGCTATAGTGTTAATATTTGTTGAATTTTAAGTGAGTGTTATAAAGCATTTACAATCTCTGCAAAAGACTCACTGAGACATTGGGCACAATTGCATGGTCTAGCAGGAGACAACGAGACATTTATATTTGGTTATTGGCAAGGCACAAAGGATGTTGCAACTGAAAACGGGTAGAGTTAGAAAGCTCTGTACTTCATTCAATTTCACTCTGCGTCCTCTATGGACTTCTATGTGTTTGGAACCACAAGTATAAAACCTGATATCACCAAGGCAGTTAGGGTTGGTTATTTTAAAGAATTCTAAAAAAAAAAAAAACCTGAAGAAATGAGACCAAGGTCACAAACCTGGATTGAAATTCCTTCGTACATAGTGAATGTGTAATATTTTCAATTGAATCACACAAACAATGAGTGTAGTCATAAGTTGGATAAATACACCACTTATTCCCTGAACGATGGTGACGAATGAACTTAATCCTGTACGCAACAGGGTCTTGTTTTCCCTCCTCCAGGGTTAGCTTTAGCCTCAAGGTAGCTTCACCTTCATCTAATTTTCCATTTCTCATATCCTAAATTGCAAAATAAAAGAAAACACCTGTAACTTATCTAAAACAGCAAAAAGACCAAAAAATAATAATTAAAATACATATACCTCAAAAAGTATAAGACTTTCCTCCACAGGTCTTTCTCTCCAAGGAGATGGTGGTGGATCAAATCCCTTTATTTCTTCCTGCTTTTGATGACAAACATAGGCCAAATTCTTTTTTATGAGAGCCACTGCCCATTCATACAGCTGATCAAAGTAGTCAGATGAGTGAGTGACATCATCAGGTTTGAAGCCTGAAAACATTGTATCAAGCGAGATAAGACAGAAAAAAATGAGGAAAAAGTAAGGGCGGGCAGTATACTTCAATACAAAATGAGCAATCTCAGATGTCAGGCTTACCTTTATCAACAGATTCCAAAATATTTTCTTTAACAAACTACAAACTTACAAACAAATACATATTCATTCAATAAAATAAATACTGTGGACTCTTGTTAATATGAACAACATTATTATGAAGTTCTCCTTTTTACAAATTAAATCCTTGGTCCCGATGAAAAGGTTAAACTATCTATCTATCTATCAATCTCTAGCAAAAGAAATTTTGTTACTACGAAATTACTAACCTCAGTCCTGGTCCCGGTGGTTATAAAATGACAGAGTTCAACAGATAAGCAACGACATTTATGAGGACATATACTAGGCTAAGTCACAATCATTGTGCAACATTTAAGTTCTTCTCATGCACTGTGCCCTAGAGCGACAATTGTGGTTCTCTTTTAAGTATCTACAACTTCATATAATAAGCTTCATTGCTGTGAAATTATGGTGACCCACTCATTAAAGACATCCTCTTCCGACGAACATACGACTTTCTGAGACACAAACATTTGAAAAATTCAAGCGTGCCCGAAATTTCAAATCGGGCGTCAATGGAGTTGGCCAATGCAACACGGTGTAGCATAGAGGAACTCACACTTTGGTCACTGTCTGAACAAAGTATCTATTAATCCATTATGATGTCAGGAACTGTTCAGCGTTTCTCCCATTCTTCCTTCCCACAGACACTAAATTTTTTTCTGCTCATCAGTTCGGCACAATCGTGAGTTGAGGCAACCTTGAAATGCAGTGTTGCGTTATGCAGGATGATCACACAATTCAATGTCTGGCATACGTTTATCAACTTATGAATAAGCCTTCAAACGGATATTGTCCGTTTTCTGAGGATTTACTGCATTTGTTCATAATTTAATCACTTATCATACATATGCCTCTGAAGCTATTTCGTAGCACGACGACAAGTACATGAGATTAAAAGACAAGGAATACCTGGAGAAATTTAAAGATACAACAGTATAAAGAAAAAAACTTACCAAGCCACTGCACCATATCTATTATCCCCATGTAGAACTTTTCCTCCTCCTTCTCCGGATTGGTATCATCATATCTTAAATAACATTTACCCCCAGTGGCAAGAGCATAGCCAAAATTAATATTTATTGCCTTTGCATGACCTATGTGCAGAATTCCATTCGGCTCAGGAGGAAACCTTGTAACAACCTTGAAGAGGACATTTAAAATTAAAATTATTCTTAAAGTTAAAATCTTAAATGCAGATAAAATATTAATACCTTGCCCCCAGTTGCTTTCAAATGGTCTGCCAAAAGTTTAGAGGTATTTGATGTTATAACATAACCTTCTGTCTTAAAATTTTCTCCTGGTTTATGAAATATTCCTTTACTTTTTATCTGCTCTCCAATTGGAAGATATGCAGCTGTCGCACTTGCAACCTCACCTGTGAATGACCAATAAAATATTAGAATAGCATCAACTATAATATGAGAGAGACACTATTCACTTATAATTTTCATCAGGGCCCTTTTAAAAAGAGGGAGAGATACGATTCTTTTAGGGAAAAATGGAAAAAACTGAGCAGTATGTGCATAAGAATGCATATTATTTTAATGGAATACACCTCTTCTTTTGAACTACAGGCATTGCAAGGTAAAATGTTGAAGATCCCTTATTAAATCAGTAATTCCCTCCACATTTACTCCTTTCATCATCATTTTCAGCCTTAAATCAACCAAAGTCTTCAGTCCCAAATAAGCAATACTTAAAGGCATGGCAGCATTTCTTGGACTACTTTGACTTTTACTTTAAAACACATTTCATGGCAAACAAACACACTGTTAGCATAACAACTGAATATTAAAGTCGCTTCGATTTATTCAACTTACCACCAACTGGTAAAGATGTTTTATTTTCTGCTTCTTTCTTCTTTGGCACATTCTCAACTTTACTTTTCTTCCCAGGTTTACCAACAGGAAATAAGTCTGCATCTGTTTTGGGTCCCAGGAGATCTAAAACTTGCAGTTCAACTTCATTTTTTATTGCTTTACCATCACCCCACTTCAGCTGAGTCCTTACTTGTTGCATTAGAATTCCAATGTTAAACCGGTATCTGTTCAAAATATTTGATTAATTCATTAAAATAAGTCATAGCATTTGCCAAAAGTTATTCGTAAAAGAAATCACTAAGTATCATGTGATTTCTTTGACAACTAGATATGAAATGACCTCTTTCGAAGATATCTTTGACATCCATAGTGCATCTCATCACCACATAGGATCATTAATGAAGTTTAATACCCAAATACTATTAATTTTACTACTCTGAACAAATGTTTGACATTAATGCTGTTACTTGTGAACTTTCAGACATATGTATATCCATTTTAATGATATGTTATTGTAATTTCTTTAAAAATCTAAGACAATATACTTTGTTACGATCACACTTTTTTATGCATATGCAGTTTTTCTGATCTTCAATTTGAAGCACAATTCAGCTGAGAGTAAATATTCGATAAATTGTCACCAAAAAGTCAGACAGGACAATCAAAAGTTTTTAGTAGCGGCGGGGTAAAGTCCTTGCCTGTTACATAAGAGCAGGAATAGAAGGATCAACAACTTTGCTATTTCCACATAGTAATTCATTAACACCGACCATGGTTTCGTTACAGAGTAACTTTATCAAGGTGGTGTAACAAAACCATGGTCGGTGTTAATAAATTACTATGTGGAAATAGCAAAGTTGTTGATCCTTCTATTCCTGTGATTATGGATTTCCACCAAGTTACGCCCGCTACGATTAATTTATTACATAAGAGGTTGCAGGTTCGAGTTTCGCCTTGGTAAGTTGCCCCTATCCAGAGCAGGGATTTCAGTATAAGTTTAGTTGTTAAGTTAAAAACCCCAATCATTGCTGTTAAGTGCTGTTTTCATTCGTATAGGAATACAAAAAATAAATAAAGTATCGAAGGAAAAGAATGCCATCCAATCAATGGAGAAGACTTAACTCAATTTAACAAGAGCCACCTGAAAGTAAATTGCCACTCTGATGCAGCAGCTACTCCCGTAGTTCAGAGAAAGATCAGAAGAGGGTTTTTTAGGCCAATTACATTCATGAACCTGAGCGTTTGTTCTTGACATATCACTTCATACCATCTGAATTCTGCAGTGGCTTAAACTTGCACAGTCTGCAGTCCAGAACCCCATATAAGGTGCATGAGGAAGGGCACACTAAGTGTAACGTGAGCAACAATTTTCCGCAAATCCAAGCCAAATAGTTGAGCTGGATCCTTTACCAGAAGCTACACCTCAGCACACAGATAAAGTCGAGTGTTTGAGGTAAAATATAGTGGAAATCCATTTTAATAAATTGAAAATATTTGGTAATTTTTTCCACATTATTTTATTCTATGCTGATTGGTTTCTTTGAATAGCCCTAATGATGTCACCTGTGCAACAAAACTCATCAATGTAGAATTGAAATGAGGAAAAGAGTACCATATCTTATTAATTTATTGAAGATAGCAGGTTTAATTCTACCTCAAAATTTTGGGAAAAAAATCATTCTACAGCATTAACATAAAATCTCTGCAGGACTGTGAGCACACCAAGCCAAACAAATGATGAATTTTCATTTAATTAACGTTAAAAATCCATAATTCATACCCCAAGGTCATACACTATTTTCATTATTATGCAACAATACTTAGAACCAGTGGCGCCGACTCCATGGGGCTTGAGGGGGCCCGAGCCCCTCAAAAATTAGTTGTGGGTGTGAGGAAACAATGTATCAGGCTTGCTGATTTTCCCCGGAGTGTCCAGATATCGAGATTCTAGTTATCAGGGCTCTATAAATGTTGATCATATGACTCTTCTAAAATGCTTAAAAAACTTAAAACTAACTATGTACTTGAAGTTGATGCGTAGTTTTCCGCGGTGTTGTCTAGATGATGTCTCCATGTTCCTGGGTTTCACCGCGTGGATTTTCTTTGTGACGACAGTTTCGCCGGTTGGAATACCGGCGAAACTGTCGTCACAAAGAAAATCCACGCGGTGAAACCCAGGAACATGGAGACATCAACTATGTACTTATAATATTTTCCGGGGCAAGGGGTTTGGGCCCCCCAAAATTTTTTGTAAGTCAGCACCCCTACTTAGAACGATATCTTTATAATGTGTATGCGGACAGATTTTCTTATAAAGAATCCAAATACATATGCAGCTGGAAACTCTTACAAACCTTTTTTCAATTAATTCTTGCTTGTGTTGACTGATGACTTTTGAAACTTCTTCTTCAATTTGGTCTGCACTGATTACAACTCCTACACCACATGCATCCTCAAGTTTCTTCCTATCAATTTTTCCACTGGAATGGGACAGCAGGTAATCCAAGGCAGCTGTTGAGTTGAAATTAATAACAATAGAGAATTTTTTAGTAATTATTTGTATTAAATATATCGACGAAATACAAATCACATTAAATTTACATAAAAGAAAGAGGAAATTAAAATCAAAACAAAATTAAAGAGGAAAGACCTATTTTCAGAAAATCTGATGCAACATAAAAAATGGGAGCATATACTTCGACAAATACAAGTAATTTGAAATTTATAAATGGGGCTGTCAAAAATGTAGAGGGCATGTATTAAAGCAATAAAATGGATACAAAGACAGGTATAAATATAATGAAACATACTATAGAGGGTCCTTCTATTGGTCTATCCTGAGTAAACAACTTACCATCCACCCTCTCGTTAGTATTCAGTCCTCCTGAAGCCAGATATTCGACGATAAGTGGTATGTGAGGTAAAATTTGATTTTTTATTTTTGTAGCAAGGTAATATAAGAGCAGCTGGTTAGCGGACGGGAAATCGTTGTACCTCTTCGCCTGAAATCCAAAATTTAAGTTTAACGAGGAGATAAAGCGTAAACCTTCCACATTTTTAGTAAAGACCCTCACCTCCAAAATGATTTCTGTCAGGTTCTTGGTAACAGCAGCATTCTTTAGGGTTTCCTTAGCTTTCTGTTCACTCAGTCCAATTTCTTGGAACATCTTCATGGTGTCAACTTCCGACATGGCTGAGAATTTTCAAAAAATCTACCACAAATTATTTACGACACTTCCCAACAAAATACAGAATTCTACATCAGCCTGTCAGGTATTTCATCAACACATGCCGCACGTTACTTCACCGCTTCCACCACATCAGTCCCACACTAACTGAGGTTATCCCAATTTCGCTTACGTTTTTGCCAGTTTCGCCAACACGACAATATTTAACTATTTTCCCTGCTTAAAGAATATTTGCTTATAATGACGGTAGGGAAAAACCATTGACGCAATTTAACATGTTTACTGTCACTAAAAATACAGCAAATTATCCTAAAATGGCCTTAACAAAGGAAAATAAATATGCACGTTCAAATTCATATTTTACCAAAGGTGGTATAATGCGTGAATAAAGCGCCATATTCAAATTCATTAGCTAACTGTAAGCCTGTAAGTTTTGCACGTGTTAATCAAAATGGCATATTATACGATAAATAAAGAGACTATTTTCCGATTTTAATTAACAAGGGCATATTATATAAAATATATCAGTAGATATTTTTGTATCGCTTATATGATCCATTCTTTATTGATGAACAAAATAACCCAGAAAACACAATTTGAATAAGAGCTGAAAAATATTTAAAAAGAACTAGAGAACTGAAAAAATCGGGACTTAATTACGAAGAAGTGGGTTCATTAATATGATGCGGTATTATATTTCTGAAGATGCTTCCTAGATGTTGATTGCAACCACCACCAAATTATTTATTTTGTTAGTTCATAGTGTTTGTTGGCTTGAATAGCCAATTATGAATGTCCAGCAGCAGGGGCGCAGCCAGGAATTACCCTAGTAGAAAAAATTGTGTTCTTTTGGTGTTCTTTATATGTTCATTCAGTGTTCAAGTGTTCTTTTGATGTTCTTTTGGTGTTCTTTTATGTTCACCAATTTCTTGGTGTGTTCTTTTGATGTTCAATTTATGTTCTTTTTATGTTCATCTCAGTGAACACAAAATGAACATATTTCTTTATGCTCATTTTGTGTTCCCTTTGAGTTCATTTTATGTTCACCATGGTGAACACTATATGAACATTTTTTTATGCGTTCATTTTATGTTCACTTTGTGTTCATTTTATGTTCACCATGGTGAACACAAATTGAACATTTTTTTATATGTTCATTTTATGTTCACTATGTTGAACACAAAATGAACATTTTTCTTTATGTTCATTTTGTGTTCCCTTTGAGTTCATTTTATGTTCACCATGGTGAACACAAATTGAACATTTTTTTATACGTTCATTTTATGTTCACTATGTTGAACACAAAATGAACATTTTTCTTTGTTGTTCTTTAAAATAAACCAGTATAAAAATTCTCATTCCTTGGAGGTGATTGTGGATAACTGCAGTTCATGTGTCATGACAAGTAGCTTTACATAAAACAAGTAATACAGATGATTTTGGAGACTTTGTCTACCAAAAATGAGTTTGAATTTCGCTATCTTGAAATCCACAAAACTGTATTTTTTAGCAGTTTTCCATAATATTTCTAGAAATTTAAAATAATGAATTTCCGGGAAAATTATCCCAAAATGAAGGCATATCATAAAAAAATGGACATTGAACGATCCGAGAATGCAATCAAGGAACACCTGAAAACACTCTCAATATGTACTTTATTGCATACTAAACAGGGATAAGGCCTGAGCATTCGGCTTCTTCAAATAAGTTCGTTTCTAATAAAAAAAAGCTGGAAATAAAATGGTTTGAAACTTATCCAAACACTGACATCTGATTCACATAGATGTGAAAGTGTTCATGGTAATGATGGGATTTCCGTGAAAGCTTTTTCTTTGTTGTTCAACAAAATGTTCTTTTTATGTTCATTTTGTGTTCTTTTGATGTTCAAAAAAGTGTTCATTTTGTGTTCAAATTATGTTCTTTTTATGTTCACAGGCGAGTGTTCATTTTGTGTTCTTTTTATGTTCTTTCTGTCACAAAACACATAAAAAGAACATAAAGTGAACATTCGGTGAACATAGAAGGAACACAATTTGAACATTAAATGAACATAAAAAGAACACTGAATGAACACACTTTTTTCTACTAGGGTAAGGCTGGGGGGGTTTAGGTGCAACAAATACCGGGGTATGTGAGGGTATGGAATACCCACCAGGATAAGCGGTAGGTGCGAGATTAATAAATTGTGGAATTTTATGATAAACGGTTGAAAATGGTGAGTTTTACTGCTTTTTGAGGGATATTTTATTTATCCTTACACTATTCCATTAGTAATATCAATCCAATTAAGTAAAATGGATTAAACTTAAATATTTCTCTGAGCTCTGGGAGTGGTTTTAACCCCAACCCCCCCCCCCCCCTCGCTGCGCCTATGTCCAGCAGGATACGACATTGATGCATTTGATAACGATATATTATTCCTAATAGTGGGAGTTCTGGTGAGAAGCATATTCTCTCTAGAGATACCAAAGGGTTTCTATGAAAGAATCAATCTGGATCCAGTGTTAAATATGGTGTGGAGGTGGGAAATGGTGTAATCCGTAGGGACTATAGAGGGGGAAAAAGATATTACTTTACAATGAAAGCGAATATCTCCAGATGATAGAATAAGTCAAATAATTTTTGAAGAAATAACTATATGGACGTTCAATTTGTGGAGATCAATGATACAGTCTCAGACTAATTGAGGTATGGCTGGCTTGGGGAGTTCTGATCAACTATAGGTTGATATTAAAGGTATGAACATTTTTATCGGGCTATATAATAATACATGTAATCGCTATTGAAGGTGTTATCTAATCCTTACATGATGTCTACTACTGTGGTGAAAGGGATGCAGGAGAGGAAGACTGCATCGGAGGGAGAAAAGGAATATCCTATATGGAGAAACAGAGGTGTTTGATGAGGGGTGCTCTTGTAGCTCAAATTCTTCGATGGGGGGAGATCGGGGAAGTATGCCTTCCTATGTTTTTAAAATTAAAAAAAAGGAAGAGGTGCAATTGTTTAATAAAAATCAATGGGGGAGAATTTAAAAATTATAAAATAAAAATGATATTAACAAATGGTGAGTGACTAATCAACAATAGGGTAGTTTCCTTCATCAAAGAAAACGAAAGGCATTGATTGCGATTCGTTACCCACCATTAGTGTATTCATAATACACAAATTATTTGGTTTTTGAAATACCGGTTTAGACGAATGGCAAGGGTCAAATTTTATCCTCATTTGAAAAAGGCCAGATTGGCGATGCGATTCCACTCCACGTGACGTCACAGGGACCTAGTTTCTACACGAGAGGATAGGAGTTATACATCGTCTGAGGTTACCAATGCATGCATGAGGCACAGAGCTCAGGGAAATATGTCTTAATAATCACCTATTAAAACTGGCTTAGGTCGGAAAGTTTTCTTCGTTTGATAAGGCATTAATAAACCTTTTTTAAGCCAAGCGCTACCAGCCAGCAACGCACTCAGCTACCCGCTAGCATCCTGCGTCCTATCAGCGCTCAGAGCCTCGATCAAGGTCACCTCACAAGGCAGGAGGGGGAACCAGAAATGCGTCGCACAGACTTTTTCCCATCATTCCTACTTACGCGTCGCGTTTTCGCGCGCTTGAAATTTTTCACTTTTCATTTTATCGCGAAAAATAGATATCATTATTTAAAAATCTAAAAGCGTGAAATACGTACTCCAGGAGTAATAATCTTTCGATTTAGGCAATAAAAAAATAATAGGAAACCACCCTATTATAATAACCTTATACCAACATATATATATATCAACATATCACAGATTATTACCTTAACATCTAATTATGGATAATTTAGTATGAAGATTATTTGAGGTCACAATAAAATAGAAGTTGATGATCAGTAATATTGAGTGAAGAATGAGGGGAGAATCTGTAAATTAATGATCATCAGATGGTAGCAGTCTTAAAACCCATATAGCGATTCGGGGAGAAAAATGGCTCCCAGTCGCTATATTATCCTTACTCGTAATTCCAAGAAATGAAAGAAATGGGAAAGGCATAGTGTGTGTGATGTAAATAACCAAATATCACTTTTATCAATGTTACGAGGGTTGTACCAAAAGTAAGGTTCCCATATTTTTTATAAATACAAAACTTTTTTTAATGATATTAATATTCACATCGTTGAAAAGCTTACACTTTTGCCCATTTTCAACGTAGAATCCATTTTTTTCGACACACTTTTAAAAACAGTGCTCCAGATTTTTTATCCCTAAGTTGAAGAAGTCTCCCGCTAACCCATTGAGGAAGTGTGTGACCTGTGCTCAGACTTCATCGTCGCTCTTGAAGCGTTTGCCATCTAAGAGTTTTGTTTCGGGGATAAAATGAAATACCCACGCTTCATCTCTGGTGACGATAGAGACCAACAACTTCTCCTTGTTGCCTCCCACCTTAAAATTGTTGAAGAAATTTTTTGGCAGTGTCAAGGCATTGCTCCATGAGTCCGTCAGTCAGCATTCGGGGGACCCAGCAAGCACACATCTTGCGATAACCTAACGTCCGTGTTAAAGTTCTTTCAATTGTGCCGTGAGAAGCTTCAGAAATGCGTTCAACAAATTCACGGACAGTGACCCTCCGATCTTTGAGCAGCTCACGGTTGATCTTCTGGACAATCCTAAATCGGCGGTCTTCACTTCGTTCTTCATCGTTAACTTCCGTGCGACCCTCAGCAAAAGCCCTGCAACATTTGCGGACGTGCTGAACGGACATGCACTCTTCACCATAAAGTTCAGTCAGTTGCTGATTAATCTCCAATCGCAGTAAGTTCCTTGCTAGGAGAAATCGGATTACTGCTCGATCCTCACACTTGGTAGGAACGGGGATCATCACTTTCATTATTGACGGTTGCTAAGCCAACGATGAGCAACACAGTGAATCGCGGACTGGCGGATTCGAGAGTAGGGGAACCACTGCGCACGGCACAGTTGTGGGATTTAGTCTAGCACCTTCGCTCAACATTGTAGCTCATTGGGAACCTTACTTTTGGTACAACCCTCGTACTAACAAAGTGTCTGTTATTTGAGACCTTCCCAAAAAATTTACATATTTTTAAAAAGCGGTTGAAGAGGTAGGGACCTAGGGTTTCATTATGATGTTTTAAATTTCTTTTTGCATTTTATGTTCATGTTACCTATAGGCCAATGGTCTACTTCTAACAATGTAATGATGATGATGATGATGATCATAATAATAATAATAATAAAGCTATTAATAACATGGACCCCCTCCACCATATCCAAGCTTCAAGTATCGATTTAACCAAATATCACAGTTAACACACTCAATGCTGAGAAAATTTATCGTAACACACCGCCACGCGGAAAAAATATTTTGCAATAATATCAGATATTATGTCTTCCTTAATCGTATACAATCATACATAGTTCAAAATTATTAAAATTTGCACTATTAATAAAGAAAATATTAAATATTATAATAAAATTATAATAAATATATTATAATAAAAAGAAGGCAAAAAATCTGCTGCAAGCAAACGACTTGTATCCAGTCACAGGAGAAGACACACTGAGATGCTGGGCACAATTGCAGGGTCTAGTAGAAGACGCAGAGGCAGATGGCGGGCCGAGAAACCTAACGGGACCGATGCCTTGTATTCAAGGCATCCGTGTCCTAGGCTAACGCGGGATGCCTTGAATTCAAGGCATCTGCATTGAGTGTGTTAAAGAGATGTTTTGGCTACATTGAGCTCAATATTAAATTTAGGATTACCAGATTCAGTAGTTTCATGTTAACTAGCACCTAAGAATAAAGAAAAAATACCTAAACTCTGATTAGGCTACTCTGACAAAACTTGTCTGAAGTTGATTTTTGTGCCTAAAAACTTCAAGAGTTTTAAGAAAAACAGAAATTTAATATTCAACAATATTTGATAGCTTATAAAGATAATTTTTGTAGGACAAGGGGATGGTAGATGCCACTGGAAGAACTCTGTTAAAATATAAAAAAAGGAACAGGGGAGGAAGTATGTGAAAGAGAATACCAATGCAAGTGTGAAAAGGTTAGCTCATAAGGGAAATGCATGGACATCTGTATCAAACTGATTATAAAAATTTTAACCAGTGATGGTGATACTTATGAGAGCATTTTTATCACAAACCAGGGATTGTGTGAGAAAAAGCGATTGCCTTTTTCAGTATTCCCTTAGCTATTTCAGAAAATATTTGCTAGTAAAATCCCTATTGTCAAGCCTGTGATGTCTCCTTGCTAGACAAAAGTCTACTAAAGGACCACAAGGCTGGGAGACTACTCAGGTTTGCAAATAACATATTTTAATATTTATGCCAAGCCACTATATGATACAATTGACAGAGTTACTCAAAGAGTGGCTCGTAAAGTAAACAGTTATGCAATATCCTAACAATGTTCCACAAGTTTTCTCCCGATCGTAGAAATTAGGCAAGAGGGACCAGAAGTTCACAGCATAGTGTGAGGATATTGCTAGGGATCTTACTTTTGTAAATCACATACATATTCTGCATTTAAGCATGGTTTATTTAGGCAAAACAATTTGATAAACTCTTCATTAAAATAAAAATACAAAAGGCAAATACATTATACTCATGATAAAACAGTAGTACTATACAAAAGCAATTCACATCATTCAAATAAATAAAAGCCTTTGTGAAATAAATAAACTAAAGTACTATTCCACCAAATCTTTCATTGCCTTAGGCTATTGCTAAGTGAATAGTTCAAATGAACAACTGACTAGAAGAGGAAGAAAAAAATCAACTCAAACGGCCAATAGTGCACCACCTACCTCAAGGAACCATTTTCCTTTTCAGTGGCTTTCATTTCCCTAGCAATGTGCCAACTTCATCACAGAAATTTTCTCCAGTTTATCTCAAGCAGATTACAAATAACACATTCGAATGCCCTCACTTTCGTTGCTATCGAGGTCATCATTATCCCTTTCAATGTCAACTATTCCAAGCGGATTGTTGTCACTACAGCCACCCGCAACTCCCCCTCCCCGACGGCCTATGTGCTGGCCACCTCCAACAGCACCGCCTTCCTCACTATCACTCGAAGTGGTGGTGGTCGTGGTGGTGTCATCCAATCCATGACCACCTCGTATCCCACTACTGCCACAGCCATCAACTCCAGCACCACTGCCTGGAGGAAGTCCACTGCCACCACCAACTCCAAGAGGAACTGTGGTGGATGCCGTACTTGATGTCATTGCTACCCGAGCATACTCATCCGTGTCAATGGACTTGCAGAAGTGGATTGCATACTTTAGTTTTTCACGGAGAACAGTCTGCAAAAAATCAACAATAAAGAATGAACTCGATACAGATTTATAATCATGTACATGCTGTAATTTAGATAATGAGAAAATAGGGCAAATATGTATGCCACTGTAGTTAATTAACCACACTAGAGTAAAGGCAAGGGCACAATATTAAGTATCCAATTAGAGTCCATCGAAATATTGATAACAAAGGTGCAAAAAATTTAAATCCAACACAAAAAATAAATTTTATCAAAGGTAGGAGCTTTGAAAAATTTATGAGCACATTGAAAGCTTACCTTACAAGAATACCTTGGCATCTTCAGAAGAAAGAAGCATGTGTAACTTTCAGGCAAGAAGTGATCTGGTGGGTTGTATTTATCCAAAACCTGCATACAATAAAATATTAACCATATGATTATCATACAAATTAATGTTTACTCAGCAATGATGTAAATATTGGAACACACTTTACTTCTCAAATACTAAGAAAGATTGGGGTACAAACCTGCAATACGAAGTCTCTTCCTCTGAAGTCAGCAATAGTCCTTGGAAGTCGAGTCCTTCCCCAAACAAATCGAAGAAATAATGATCGCTCTTGATTAGTGAACTCCTCCATCACATCCCAGAACCACTGGACAAGAGGTGCATTACCGTCAACACCTATAAAAGTTTCAAAACTTTAGCTACAATCCCATTAAGCATCTCCTAAAATGAAATTTTATCCCATGATTCAGGCTCCAAGTTTTCATCTATTATTGAAATTTTTATTCCTATCTTTTATCCATGAAATACAAGCCCAAAAATGAAGCACAACATAACATAACCATTAAATACAAGAGTTATGATGATCAGATTTTATACTTCCTCACAGAAGCATCAAATTCTCACAGCACTTAGGAAACTACTTTGACAATCAATACTATATGATTTCCTTTTAACTTTTTACACTGTTTTAAATTATGAGAGAGGCAATTCATAAGGCACATCAACTCCTGAGACAGGAAGCCACAATTAGCCACCTAACTTCCTCCATATTGGCATTCATTGCAACAAACTTCTGCCACAATTTGGAAAATTAATGTTTGTAAAAGCCTGATTTTTTTCCAATGTTTCTGATTAACTTTTACCACTTTTATTCAAGAAAGAAACAACCCAACTATAATTGAAAATAATCTTAAATTTAGAAGTTTCTTTTACCTTTATAGGTGGCAACAGATTTTAGAAGGCTCAAAGGTATGTCTGGAGAGCCGCAGACCATAGTCTCCAATTCATAGCCACTAAATAAGGATAACAGAGGCACTGGTACAACTCGTGCCATGCCTTCCCTAACAGCTGCAACTTGCTCATCAAATTCATGGAGTCTGAAAAATGTTGAGTCAGGAAAGATCAAAAGAAAGACAACAGGAGAAATTAGATATCATATGAGTCTGGTAAGAAAAATGAGGGAGTCTATGACTAAGGGTGGCTACTTCTTCTGTATCTTTCTGATAAATTAGAGCTCATGCATTCCGTCACCATAAAAATGGAAAATATTTATGCCATACAACAGCAAACAAACTTTACAGAATAAAAACTGACCTGTAATGTAAAGCAAGCTTGACATATTCATGTCGATTACTAGGGGTGATTCTGCGATGGCGGGTAGACAAAGGAATCTCATGGCCAGTGGATGATGGAGTTGAGAATGGCATTGCCAGACTTCTAAATGCTGCTTCATCACCATCCATATCACGAATACACATCAAACCTAAATAAAACGTAAAAATGTTTCATAATTTACAATATCTATATCTACCTTGACTTGCGAGTACATTTTCATTGTACCATTTCAATAATTTTAACCATCTTCAGAACCAAATTAACCATGAATGATGCTTAACCTTACCTGGAACATAATCACGATCAACTTCTGATAAGTCTGCAGGCGTCAAGGAGAGTCCTGCTAATTGCTTCCACACAGGTTCTGCTAAGTTAAGACTTAATGGGCTTCCAGTCCTTATAGCCACACCCATTAAGACTCCTAAAAGGATAACAACAAATAGCCATATGAGCAACTATAAAAGTCATGAAAATAATATATATTATTTTAGAAAATTTTACTATATCTTGAATAAAAATTATCATATATGTATTGTTCTAAAAAAATTTTCTTCCCAAATTAGTGGGAAAGAAATGAACAATATAAATGAGATCAGTTTTTATCAATGGGAAAAGAAGACAGTAGAGATACCAAACTTAGAAACCATACAACTAATAGCATACCTAAAAACCTGAACATTCTCATATGGAAGGGAGTATTAGCTTGTGCATTGAGAAGGAAACAAGCATCTCTTCCAACAGATGATGCATTGCCATTAGTCCCAGCTGCATTCACAGAGGTTGGGGGTGGAGCATAGTCATGGTCACCACGTGCATTGGGAGTAGGTACCAGAAGTGCAACGGCTCCTTCTTGTAATTCCTCACACATTTCTGCTATACTCTCACTGTACCCTCCTCCACAGTCATCAACACTTTCACCTGAGGGCACAACAGGCAAAATGTCACTTAAAATGTGGTTCTTCACATGAAATGTCACCATGATGATACATATTTTAACAGAATGGTGATGTAAATACAGTGCAGCCAAGAAAATAATCATCATTTTCAAACATTCTGTTCATATTATTAAAACATTATAATACATTCTGTTCCCAAAACTTGGAAACAAAAGACACTTAAGTATCTTTTTATGCAAATATTTCTATTCCATTGATGACACAGTGGCCCCTAGACTTTCATACACCAATGACGTTAGTATGTTTCCCCACAATGACTCTATGGAATTTTGTACAAGATCTAAATACAGTGGAATTATAATCTATCACTCCTCCAATAATTGCTTACCCATCCTTTCCAGTGCATTGGAACCTCGATCTATCGTTTTTTCAGGGGGATGGACGAAAAAAACGATGAATGCGGGAAAACGATCGGCGTGGGAATGTTTGCCTAGGTTGCCTATGTCCCAGGACACGCAAGATTTTGGCGCGTAATTATGATATTCGTTAAAGGATTCAAACAGGATTTTAGCCAATTACAGGAATACTAGTATTTTATCGAGGCACTTAGGTCATATTGTTGATTGGAATAATATCTCTTTCAAATATCCTAAAGGAACACGCCACCCCGCTAAAAAATGTTTGCTCTCCACCCGGCATTTACCCTACTATTATGGATTTCTCTCTAATGTAAAAATCCATGAAACACCATTTCCAGTACATATATGTATTCACGAGAGCAAGGTGCATGTTATGCCTAAAACTACAGCTTTCGCTGGTGCAGTGATTGGTTGTGAGATGGATCATATAGGCCAAAAATAGTCAATTATTTGTAATGTTCCTGTCTAATAAATATATTTTTCATGTCATTTAGGCCATGTGTAAAGCATGAACAATGTTGCGTTCATCGTCAGTGGCACACCCGCCTGAGCCTCGGCTTCATCCCACTTCTTGTTTTCACCAGGTAGCTCGCTCTACCCCACCCCTACCGTCATGTGCTAGCGGATAGCCCGAGGCATTCTCCAATATTCATGTGCTTCTATCCCGGATGATTTTCTTCATATTCAATCATTTTCAGTCCATCTTTTAAAGTACTCACTTGTTTCTTTGGAAGTGCGATGGTCCGAAGATGGATAAAAATAAAACTAATAAAAATGAAACCTTACTTTATTAAACTCACACGGAAAACAAACGCTAGTTTGAAGTCAACCCACCCTGGGAAGTACGGAACCACTTGTGCGAGGTGAAGTTCGGAACTGATGCTATCGCATACGTCTTACGCAGAACATACTGCAGAGGGTGAAGCATACACATATGACTGCGCCATGAAATTTTTTGTCCTAAAGAGATGGCAACTTACACATTCTTTTCTAATTAGCGTAGTGCCAGATGAGTAGATGAATTCGATTGTTAGTACGGAGAAACAAAATATCCAGAGAAGATATCCCTTCCTCAGTAACTCTTACAAGTGAGCCTTATAGTATAACTCGTAAATTGATAACTGATAATAACCTGATATCCTGTTTTCGGAAAAATGTCACATTAACTGCCGAGAAGCTCAGTTACGAGGATATCGAGTTTCGCCAGAAATCACCATTGTATTTTTCTAACTATTTCCTTGTTTTGAATAACGTTAGAAATACGTTGTGTTTGGTCTCATTCTTTTTTGAATTACGTGCCCTTTACAAATATTTCAATCTAATAAATGTATAATGCCAATTGACAAAATTCATTGTTAGACACCTTTTGAGCTAATAGGTAATTCATGCAGTAGTTGACCTCCAGAAACTGGGAACTTTGAAGCCGGTAGGCTGAAAAAGGCCAGTGGGTGAGAATAGGGGAGGGGGGGGGGGGGCAGGGAACACGTTTCTATTGTTCTCTTGTAACTTGATATTTTTTAATTTTTTTTTTCGAAGCTAAGGTCTTTGTAATATGATCCCTGCATGAGCTGGGACATTTTTTTTTATTTAGGAGAAGAGGAAAGCTTCAGTCGAGTGCTGAATGGAGGGGGATAGCGGATCTTGGGGAATGTGCTAATGTAACTATCCCATGGTACTCAGCTTCTCCCTATTGTAGTTCAATCTCCTGGGGGTTTTGTCTGTCATTATTAGCCACAAATAACATGTTGTAAACACTTCGTCTCATTTTCGTCAAACGATCAATGCGGGAAAAAGATACTTTGTGGAATGATGGATGCAGGAAGAAATTACATTGCCTTTACGGAACTTTATTTGGGACCAGGAACGGCGAACGATGAATGTGGGAAAACGATCAATGCAGGAACAATAGATTGGGGTTCCACTGTATTAGGGATTTCAAAATTCCTGCACTATTCCACAGCATATTATATCGAAAGCCTAAGGAATTGTCACTGATATTTCATTTAACTTAACCAACAGGCTAACTGTATCAAAAAGTATTACTTGTGATATGACTGAAAATTAAAGAAGGTTGAGAATCAATTCTCATTTCTGGGAACATACATACCTACAAATTTTACTTTCCACACACGATGAGGGAGTAGAAGAGCATCTCCACGGAACAAGAGCTCCATCTTTGATACCATTTGACCAAAAACAGAGCGGACACCATGTGGACCAGCCAATCCTCCACTTGATCTTGACCTTCGAACTTGGATTCTATTCAGTTCAATGACAGGACCATGCTGCCTGTCTCTCACCATTGTTGCTTGCACCACCTGGAATGAAATATTAAAGTTTAATTACATTTGCATTATATTAATCACAAAAGTTTATTTACACCACACACAACGGTGAGTAATATTGTGTTACATATTTGAGTATATTACAGCACTTGTGGAGAAACATCTGCTTCCTTACGAATTAATACAGCTATGAGGTTATGCACAAGCAAACTTTTGGTTGGAAGCACAAAAATTTATCACAATACAATCAAAAAATTAAAATCACCACCTCAGGCAGGCAGAAAATTTTTTACTTACCAATTAAACATTTTGAGACCACGAGTTCTTAAATAGGATTATTTAAAAAAAATAACCACCGGGCAAGAATCTACATGTCACCAAGGAAATATATTCTTTATATTCACCTCGAATATGCAACATCCATGACTTCCCAGCCATTTTCACAGAACTTTTTGAATACCATCCGCCCAAGAAGCCCGGAGGCTCCAGTCAAAAATAAGCGCCCAATGGGTCATAGCCAAGCACTCACCTGAGTCAACAGTTTGCTGGGGTAATGGAGGTCAGGGAATACGAGTACAATTATATACCGTATTTCTCTGAATGCAGTCCCCCTATAACTTTGAGGCTTGAGTTTCGAGGGAAAAAAAAGGGTTTGAATATAGTCCCCCCTTTACTTTAGAGGGGACTACATTCAGATAAATATGGTAATTGCCACTAAAAAGATCGTAGTCGGGTGAATGAAGCTCTCAATGAGTCAGGGAAGCATTCTAAAATAACAGACTTTGTGCATAAATAATAACAAATCGTTTGATTTGGATAGATTAGAAACATTACAAAAGTGAAAGGGAAAATTTGGATTACCCATGTTTTCTGATTGTTTGTGCCCACTATCTCCATCATTGGCCTGGATAATCGGGATTTTCCTGTATTAGGCTTTATATAAATTTTTAAGTGCAAACATACATATACAGAAAAAAAGCCCTGGCATTCTTCAGTATGCAAAAATAAAAAAAACACCTAAACTTTACCTTTCTAAAAGTCGTTTCCTTTGCAGTAGAAACCAAAATGCCACGAAGTTTATCCAAGTTCCCACGTAGGGGTCCTTCCCATTCTGTATCTCCAGATTTGTGATCATCTTCTGAGGTCTTTGCTCCACTGCCCTCACCTCCACTTTTCCTCCCACGCCCACTTGCAGGATCCATTGAGGCCCCTAGTTTCACACCACTTCCCAAAGGAAACATGGCAACACTCGGACAGAAGAGATCAGAGAAATTGTGCAACAGGAGAAGGCGATTGCGAAGGATAGGAATTGGAATGTCCCTCAAGAGATCGTATTCTAGGGGTACACGAGCCGGTAGCCGGCCAGCAGCAGAAACAGGTTTGCTTGTGCTCCACGCTAACGTGTGAGCTGATCCACACGCCACTCTCGTAATTTTTTTACCCTAAAAAGAAAGACCGTTCCATCATTAAAACTTAATGTTTCATTTCACATGGCAGAATATCTTAAAAAAAAAACAAAATGATCTGCTACAGTAAATTGAGATGATTGCAAATGTCAAGGATAAGGTAAAAGAAACTAGTTCATATATTATTTTTATAACACACAGTACAAAATCTTTCTGAAAAATTATAATTACACTCCATGAAGTTAAGTAAGTGAAAAATAAATTCCTTCATTTTAATGAGATGGGAATGGTGCACGTGAGAAAAAGTCCTGTTTATCAATAAGTACTTATACATGAAAAATGTATCTCGCAATGACCTCACATTAACATAAAAATAAATTTTCATATCTTTGAAGCAACATGCTAACCGCTAAAAGCATACCCTTATTATTTTTATTATATTTTTATGAGAATGAATTTTTACTAAAATATGGCTAATCAAGAATTTTAAACACTTAGTTAAGACTCTTAAACAAATAATTACGAATGTACCTAGTAATATGAATATACTTAACTGCTTGTCTCTTCTTTGTATGACAATATCCTATGTTATACTTGCAAAACTAAAAGGACATTAAAAATTGTTATCATCATGCAATTGCAGCACGTTTACAAATCCCATTCATGGCACATACCTACAGCACATAGTCCATATTGCTTTCAACATCGACATTGAATTTCCTTAGCAGAAGAAACTGCATAGCATATTAAAACCTGAACTATTCTCACATTTTCTCCCTCACCTCAAAATTGTGCCGGAAATAACCACAGTGCTATGAAATGCATGTGTTTGAGACTGATTAGAATTTGTTGTGGCTTTAATTTTTCATTCCAATGACAAGCTGAGCCCTCGTAATGAGTCCTCAAAATGAAAAAATTTCTAGCACCAAATTTTCGATCTCGTAGCCTACCAATCACAATAAACCTCTTGTTATGACAGCCAATCAGAATAATTCCAATCAATGCCAAAAACACCTCCCAAGGAGATTGAAACATTTAATATTCAGCCTACATAATTTGAGTCTATTCTACTAATATGAGTATAAATGTTTACATCGCCTTTAAAGAAATCACGGGAAGGCTAAAAAAGAAATTGAAAAATTTGTACACACTAAAAAAAAGCCATCATAAATACCTAGTGAGAAGTACTTATTACTCATCAGTAGAGTTAATCGCTTTGTTTCTGATTGAGCTATGGTCACTTTAAGTTTTTGAAGTTTTTTCTGTTTCAAAGGTATACTTAACTCTTTGACTTGCTATGTGACAGTAACTCAAAATGTACTAGAATCAATAAAATTATTATTATTATTAACCTCAATTACAGCAATAAAACTTGCAATTACATTGGCATTCTATGATATATACTTAATAAAAACTTGAAGCAGCAAAACTATACTTAATGTAAAACATGATACATCTGATTTTCCATCATACCACAAACACCATCCTAAGTCCCCTAAAATCAATTTCATGATTGATTCACATTTTGAGCCCTCTTAAGTAAAATATTTCACTTACTAGCTAACACCACAATGAGCCAAGTTATGCCTAGTTTATTTATCGAGAAAAAGACTTCAGGCTTATGCAAGAATAGCAATGACGTCATGTTACAAATAAAACCTACTGGATTTCCACTGACACTTATTATAGCATGAATTTTTTGTTGATGGTGACAGTTTTGCTTTAATTGAAAACAACTTACTTGGAGAGCTGCCACAAGACGTGGTCTCTGTATTGCATTAGTGGTACCGTCTCCAAGCTGTCCTTCATCATTATCTCCCCAAGTATAAACTTCCCCGGTATCTGTGCATGCCACACAGTGAAGTGAACCTGAAATAAAATCTCATCTCCATTAAACAATTATTCAAATCACATGTGAAAAGAAATATAAAAAAATAATGAAAGCTCATTATTTTTATATTATTTATATGTATATATATTGTGACGTAACCCCTTATTTTGTTGCCAAATGGTTTATTTTATTTTGTGTGATATAATTTTGTATTGCAATTGTTTGTATTTCTTGAATTGTATAATTTTCATAACATGGTGAATCAGTGAACAAATGAAAGGTGAAAATGTGGGGTTGTAGTTCGCCTAGTTCCCCGCTAACGTCGTCACCGTACGTGCAAGGTGCAGATGACGTTAGTGTGGGGAACGATGGGTAAAGGAATCAGATTAAAGGACGAGCGAGAGACGAGAGAGACAGAACAAGGTGAACAGACTGAACGCACCTGAGAGAATGAGGGTGACGCACGAGCAACGCAGGAGAGAAATTATAACGCACCACGTCGGAATCGCACCTGAGAGGAGGAAAGGCTGAAGAGGGCCCTTGTGTACTCTGCTACGCATGTTCCTGGGCATTGAAGGGGGTCAAATTTCTGGAGAAAGTACTGGCCAGATGCAATCCGCCGTATGTTGGCCAGAGTGGCTTCTGCAACTGATCCTTGCCGGAAAGGAAGCGTAAGCGAACAACCTATTGCCCTATTTTCCCCTCGTGAAGCTGGTTAAAGCTGAAATAGTGTGCCCAAAAAAAGTGTGTGTTTCGTGCTCTCTCTCTCTCGTAGGAAGAAGAAGAAGGACCTTGTTTTTCAGTCAATCCCTCATTGTTCTCTGTTTCTCAGAATTGCATTGACGATAATTCGTCTTTCTAAGAAAAAAACTGACATTGCTCAAGAGTATTTATCTCTCAATTGTAATTGGTAGCTATTTAAAATTGCCTTGAAGACTAAAATACTTCTTTTTTTTCCAAGGCATTGCTTACTTGTTCTGAATTTCATTGTTTGATCAATATTGTGTTTAAGGGTTTATTGTGTTTCAGGGTATATTTGTGTTTAAAGGTATTTTTGTGTTTTTGGGGGGTATTTCGATGTTTATTGGGTTATTTTTTTGTTATCTTGTTTGAGGTTCATTAAAAGTGATTTATGTTAAAAGGAACAAGAACCTACATCTTATTATTTAAGGGGGGAGTTTGGTCACATTATGCAGCGATTCCTCTGCCACCCACCAATTTTACTGGTTTTAGTGCAAATCCAACGGCGCTGGTCGCCAGAAATCCGAGTTCCCTACCCTGGATCGGAGGAGGGGAGTGGTAGACGAAGGCAGTGACTCCTCCGACTCGGGGAAAAACAAATACGTATGTGTTGTCTCGCTTGCTAACCTCACTCGTCCTAACATCTTCGGAGGAAGGTGGTTGGGCAAAATCATACCTGGGAGTCGGGACCGGCACATATAAAATGGCGCCCGAGCAGTGGACCCGAGATTTCATTATTTGCAATTCAAAGAAGTAAATGAATGGGGAAGTTTTACGGGAGTGAACTCGCTCGCGGTGACAAGCAATTGAAAAGGGCTGTAGGTACTGCGGCGTTTATAATTCTAATTTTTGTTGCAATATGCTAATCCATTTGCCTGGCATTGGGTACGGGAAAATTGTGCTATTTGGACAATGTTGCATAGTTGTATTGTCTAATTGTAAATAGAAAACTCAGTGGCAATCAATTAGAGCTGAAAAATAAACAGAAATATCGTCAGGAATGCATAGCGTTTGGTCTATTTCTTTTTTAAATCTCATGCATGCCATTTAATTGTCAAAGCTATCGAGACATCTTCGGGCCCAGAAAGTCACTCACCTAGCATCTGTTGTCAAGAAACAGAAAATTTAAGCAGGTAAGCCAAAAAAGGTCAGTTGGTGAGATGGGGTAGGGATAAAACACGCTTCAATTGTTCTCGTGTAATTTGATATTTTCCTTAGAAGACAATGATTTATGGTCCGTGTGATTTCTGAAACAAGAAGAACAACTGAGGCATGGGCTGATGGACGGCCGAGGGTGGTTTTCTGAATTCTGCGACGTAGTTACTTTTGATGTAGTTATTACGACGACTACGCCGCTGAGATTCCCCCGATGATTGTTCAATCTCTTGGGAAGAGTCACACTACGTGCCAGTCGTATTTTGCCTTTTTTATTTTCTATGGCTAAAATTTTGCTATGTAACCTCCGCGAGAACTTTCAAACAAAATGGTTCATGAGTAGGACAAGAAACGCATGCGACAGCACATTCGAAGAGAGCGTTGCATTCACTGAAGATATTATTTAAAATTTCAGATCCAGATCCGAAGTCTTCTGCGACTTTTGATCCGAGGTATCCGATCCGACCATCCCTAATATTCACTCAATTTTATAGGATTTTCATAGGATTCATTCATAGGATGTAAAGAGATTGGGAATACATTCTAATAAGGAGGTATGGAAAACCTGAATGAGTGTGAACTGTCTTTCAGGCCAATCATGGCCAGCAAAAATGAAGAGGGATGTAGGCATGTGCAGGTAATCTCAGACCATGACTTTCCAAATTTACTATAGACCTTGACTTTAGCAAAGTGAAAATAATAGTATTTTTAAGATTTCATTCACAAAATCAAACAGATATTAATGGAAGAATACCATTCTAAATCTTTCAAAAGCACAAAAGCGAAAGAAAAATGGAAAGTGAAGATGACATTGGGAATTGAGAAGTTTCATCCTTCACCTTTGGACACATCGAGTCCTTGGGTAGGGAAGAAAGCTGGCAAAAGAGACATTTAAAAGTAAGAAATAGTTGATGAGAGAAACATTGAGTAAGTGTGGAAGGAAAAAAATTATCAAATGGCCTATATGGACCATGAATTACTATCTAAGGGGTATGTACTACTGAACAGGGTGGACACTTAGGAGAGGGATGAGAATTGGTGCAAGCTGTTTGACATGAAGGTATTGATGAGAATGGAAAAGGTATGATGGGTGGAGAGGGAAAGGAATGAGAAAGTTCTAGAGATGGTGAGAGGAGGTGAAACTGCTTGGGAGATAAAAAGAATTCTGAGGGTTTGGATGGAGAGGGGATTCTGAAAACCATGATAGAGGGAAGAAGGTTAGCTATGCAATGAAAGTCAATGAAGAGAAAAGGGTTCATAAAACGAATGAAGAACAAAAGGAAATATTTCCAAAGAGTGAAAGTAAATATGTACGCAGTGAGAAAGTGGACAAATGACAGAGAAGATGAGTACATATTTGTGAACTACATTCCATTGTAACCTACCTTGACCAGTGAATTAACTTAAAAAATAATAGCTGGAAACTAACCTGTTGCAATTGAGATAACCTTCTTCCCCTGCAAGGCAGCAACTTTACGTGGACGCCGTACATGGTCATCAGTGCCGTGTCCAAGTCGATGGTAATCACCTTTGCCCCTAATAAGCAAATTTAGGCAAAACTTATACCACAGACAACACTAAAAGAAAAATAATACACAAGTACATCCAAAGACATCCATTTTTCAAAAAAAGTCCCAAAATTTCAGAAAAAGATAGCATACCAAGGCGTAATCATTAGGCAAGTATGGAATTCCAGCACTTAGGTAGTGCATCTAAGTGAATCATTACATTCTCAAATATTAAAATACCTAAAATTGAAGACTGGAAAGCAAAGTGATGTCCTTAAATAGAGATAGAACTCCATGGAATTACAAAAAATTTCCATCGAGATCTTTTTGATTTTAATATTCATCAACTCCAAGAAAAAAAGAATCTACAATTAGTGCAGTAGAATTGGTAGAACTTCCAGCAGAAGGCTTTGCTGGCACTAGAAAAATGGTGATTTTTAGCACTGAGGTTGTAATACACACTTGACTTGAGTGCTAGGTCATAGCAGAAACAGTCAATAGAAGAATGAGTTACCTTAATTCAATGGCTCTTTCATCGACCTCCACAATAAATAAGAATTGGCTAAGTTAGAACGACTATCTCAATTATTTTAACCTCAAAAGGAACCATGCCATACTCACCAGGTTTCAAGGTAATGGTAGCAAGTCATATAAACTTCCTTCATGGAGGCATACACATTTGTATTTACTAGTACTCAAATTTTAAAGGCTTTCCACTTGGAAGTTTTACTAGCAATGACTTTCAATGAATCTAATTAAATATGATAATAAAAAATATTCCTTACCATGTGTATACACTACCAGAGCGTGTGAGAGCAACAGAGAACTGAGAACCGCATTCCACTTTAATAACACCAAGGCCAGCAAGAGATTCAATCTTCATTGGAATCTAAAATTAATTACATGAAAAAGTCATCAAATATTTTACCAAGAAAATATTACAGACAAATTTAAGAACCAAATTAAATTCAACCAAATTTATCTCCCATCACATTAGTTTATGTTGTAGTTGAGACAATTTCTCATATATGCTTTGACAATTGACTGTCGATATTGCGGTGTGGGAGAAGGTGTGTGGCCTGCTCGGGCTTGAGCAGTTCGTCGAGTCTGTCGAAGTTGGTCGGTACATGTGTGTCGGTTCGGTCGGTTGGCCGCAGTCATGGTGCGAAGTTCGCTAGATGCATTCGTGTATGGTGTATCATTCTTTTTTTTGTCTTTTGGAATAAAGTTCCAATACCCAGAGAACAACTGTGCAAATTGATTCACCCCTCCCAGAGGTTATGGGCCCAGGGGTTACGAGCGCAGGAACTCCAGAAATCCCGGAAACAGTGAGAAAGTGACTTGCGACCACGTGGTGGATTAGAACTTCTAATATGGAAGAAGAGCGATATAGAATACCGCTATTAGACGGGAAGAACTATAGTGACTGGAAATATAGAATGGAAGTGTTTTTAGATGAGAAGGAAGTCCTGTCACATGTTGAAAGGTCGTTCGATGTCCTGTCAGAACCGTACGCAATATTAGCAAGTGACAACGAGTCCGCACGAGAAAAGAAGCAGAAAGACATTATGCAATTACGTAGGAACGATAAGAAATGCAAAAGTCTAATAATTCAGAGAATACAAGATAGTCAGCTGGAGCTAGTCAAAAGCAAAGTTACCGCTTTTGACGTGTGGAAAGCATTAGAGAATAGATTCGAGAAGAAGTCTGTGATGAGTCGAATGATGCTTTCGAAACAATTACATACGCTTGTGTATGACCCAACAGAGGAATCGTTTAGCGAATACTGCCTGAGATTCGACAGACTGATCCGTTCCCTAAAACAAACCGGCGAGAAAATTGACGATGACGGTGCCGTAATAAGATTCCTGATGACGATGCCATCATCGTATGAGACAGTTGTAACTAGTCTGCAATCGCTGGCTGCAACAGAATTGAAAATGGAGTTTGTTAGAGTGAGGATTGAGGAGTATGAGGCACACAAGAAAGAGACAAGAGATTCAGTCGCTTCGGAACGAGATGTCCCGAATATGGCCTTTGCTGGCTGCAGGAGGGGCAACCAGAGGACCCAAAGTGAAGGAAGAGAGAAGAAAGAAAGCTTCAAATTCAATTGTCACAATTGCGGCTTGAGAGGACATAGGAAGGTGCAGTGCTGGAAGCCTGGAGGAGGAGCATTTCATGGGCGCTCGAATGGAAGAGGTGGACGAGCAGTTGGTCGCAGAGGAAGACCATGGAACAACGGAGGCAGAAATGATGCATGTTTGGTGGCAGAAGAGGAGGTGGAACCTGCCTACAGCTTCCAAACAACGGCAGTATCATCAGCGGTGGTAAGTGAAACCGCAACACCTGAGAGTGACTGGGTGTTGGACTCCGGTGCATCAGATCATCTTGTTAAGGTGGGAACTCCGATCTATAATATTAGACAATTTGACAATCCAATAAAAATAACGGTAGCAAAGTCAGATACTTTTCTTGTTGCTAAAGAAGTAGGAGATATAAAAGCATTTGCAGTTGTGAATGGAAAAGTAAACAAGATAGAAATGAATAATGTGCTAATAGTGGAAAATCTCAAGTTCAATTTAATTTCTGTTTCAAGAATAGAAAAGAAAGGGTTTGAAATTAATTTTCGAAATAAGAAATGTTATGTCAAGAAAGGTAATGCAAATATTGTTGTTGGTGATAGAATGGATAATATCTATAAACTTCCTATTGTCATTGACGAGTGTGCCATTGAGAGAAAGGCTTTTTCAAGTGTAAGTGATCAAGTTTGGCATACCAGGTTAGGTCATATTGGCAATACAAATTTAAAACATCTTTGTAAAATTGTTGATGGTATTGGTGATTTGAAATGTGATAATTTAGATGTGTGTAAAATATGTATTCAGGGCAAACAGACGAAACAACCATTTAATAGAACGAGATCTCAAACCACAAGACCATTGGAACGAATACATAGTGATGTTTGTGGGCCAATAACTCCTCTTGCGTATAATGGTATTAAATATATTTTGACTTTGATTGATGATTATACACATTTCACTGTTGTTTTTGGTCTAAAGTCCAAATCTGATGTGTATGAATATTTAAAACAGTACGAAGCTAGAGTCACGAGTCGTTTTTCAACTAAAATATGTGCCTTTAGATGTGACAATGGTACAGAATATGTGAACAGCCAAGTAAAGAAATTCTTTAGAGAAAAAGGAATTAAATTTGAGCTAACCATTCCAGGAACTCCGGAGAATAATGGCGTTGCTGAAAGAATGAATCGAACAATTCTAGATAAGGCTCGATGTATGCTTGTTGGTAGTCGGTTGAGAAAGACCTTTTGGTTTGAAGCTGTGATGACAGCAGTGTACTTAATCAATAGAAGTCCTACCACAGCCCTTAATGAAAGTAAAGTCCCTGCAGAGATGTGGTATGGTGAACGTCCTGACTTAAGCAAATTGAGAGTGTTTGGGTGTGAGGCTTATCTTCACAAACCGAAGGAGCAAACACATAGTAAATTTGACTCAAGAAGCAAAAGATGTATTATGTTGGGATACTGTGATAATGGGTATAGGTTGTGGTCATTAGAAGATAACAAAGTTATTGTGGGAAGGAATGTAATCTTTGTTGAAACTAACAATGACTCAGTAACTGAAAATTGGGATATTGCATGGAAAGATAAATCTTTAGATGAGAGTACTGAGCTGATTGAACCAATTGAACAGGGAAGTGGTGAAAGTGAGGAACCACTCAGGAGAAGTAGTAGAGTGGAATTAAAACCTAAATATCTAGAAGATTACGTAACCTTAGCCACTAATCCTAACGAGACTGAATTTGCAAATGAAGTAACTGTGAAAGAAAAGAGTGATGATACTCTTGATAACTTTAACTTAAAAAATAATTGTGATGTGTCACTCTTTGCAACAAATTACTGCAATGATGTTCCAAATTGTTATACTGAACTACAACATAGGGATGATAAAGATTTATGGTTTGCAGCAGTTAATGATGAACTTGATGCATTAGAACTTAACAATACCTGGGAATTAGTTTCTCTTCCGCAAGGTAAATTACCAATTAAAAGTAGATGGGTGTTTACCATTAAGGAAGATGGTGATGGAAATGTAGAAAGACTTAAGGCAAGACTGGTAATTAAAGGTTGTGCACAGAAAAGAGGGATAGACTATGAGGAAACTTATGCTCCTGTAGCACGTTTGTCAACCTTTCGTGCATTGCTATGTCTCATAAACAAAGAGAAATTATTTGTCAACCAATTAGATGTAAAGAATGCTTTTCTACACGGTGATCTTAAAGAGGAAATTTACATGTACCCACCGGAAGGCTTGAATGTCAAAAGTGGTTTAGTGTGTAAACTCAAAAAAACATTATATGGTTTAAAACAAGCACCCCTTGAGTGGAATAAAAGGTTTGATGAGTTTATAAGAGCACTGGGTTTTGAAAGCAGTAAAGCTGATGAATGTTTATACATAATGAGAAGTGAAGTGGATGTAATGTACCTACTGCTTTATGTTGATGATTTCTTAATTGCAGGAAATAATAGTGATTTGTTAAATGAGGTGAAACAAAAGTTAATGGGTGAATTTAAAATGAGAGACTTAGGTGTTACCAGTAATTTCTTGGGAATTAAGGTAACTTTTACTAGTGATGGTCTGTTTATTAATCAAACAAATTACTTAAAGAAAGTTTTGACTAAATTTAATATGGAATCATGTAAACCAGTGAGTACTCCAATTGAACTCCAACCAGATAACGATGTGACATCTCAAGAATGTATCATTGGTGTTAAACCATATAGAGAACTAGTGGGAAGTTTGATGTATGCATGTCTAGGAACAAGACCTGATATTTGTGCTGCAGTGAATTTCTATAGTCAATTTCAAAGTAATGCCACTGAAATACAATGGAAAGGCTTAAAAAGAATCTTGAGGTACATTCAAGGGACACTTGATTTTGGTTTAAAGTATGAAGGTAATTCAAGTACACCTTTGTTGTGCTATGCCGATGCAGCTTTTGCAAATTGTAGTGATAGAAAATCAACATCTGGTTATTTATTGAAAATGTATGGTGATCTAGTTGTATGGAACACAAAGAAACAAAGTACAGTAGCATTGTCTTCTACTGAGGCTGAGTATGTTGCTTTAGCGGCAGCTGCGACTGAAGTGTTATGGTTTAAAGTGTTGATGTCTGAAATGAATGTTAATATGAAGGATCCAATAACAATTTTCCAAGATAATCAATCATGTATTCAGACTGTAGAAAATTGGAAGAGAAAACACATGAAACACATTGATATAAAATATCAGTTTGTAAAAGACTTGTATAACTCTAAGGTTATCTACATTGAATATGTGCCTTCCTCTGAACAGGAGGCGGATGTACTGACGAAAGGGTTATCAGCAAAAGTGTTTTGCAAGCATAGGGTAAATTTAAGATGTATGAGAAATTGAGGAGGGGTGTTGTAGTTGAGACAATTTCTCATATATGCTTTGACAATTGACTGTCGATATTGCGGTGTGGGAGAAGGTGTGTGGCCTGCTCGGGCTTGAGCAGTTCGTCGAGTCTGTCGAAGTTGGTCGGTACATGTGTGTCGGTTCGGTCGGTTGGCCGCAGTCATGGTGCGAAGTTCGCTAGATGCATTCGTGTATGGTGTATCATTCTTTTTTTTTGTCTTTTGGAATAAAGTTCCAATACCCAGAGAACAACTGTGCAAATTGATTCACCCCTCCCAGAGTTTACTTAAACATCATGTCATGCCAACAAATTTTAGTCCAAATGTTTAGTTCAGCTCCCACAGAAATTTTGTAAATGGGATTTTCTTAATAATCCAACAAATTGGTGACATCAGTAATTGATTATTAAATGTTTAGTTTTTGTTCAATGATATGGAGAAATTAAAGACTTCAAAGAGTTGTATAATAAGCTTGCAGTATTTATATGTTTCTGATGTGGTACAGCTGAAAAGGGAGAAAAGTTAAAAATTTTTTATAACTACGTATTTTTGAAATATGACATTATCTGTTGCCACTAAACAGATGACACACATGAGTAAGATGGTAACACACAAATTATGAAAGTGAAGTCACTGCTGATTCTGAGATGGAGTATTTAAGAAAGGAATTTAAAAAAATATATAGTCAATTTAAGAAACCTATAACTTACCTTACACCCATCAGAGCCACCTCGGCCTAATTTGCCATAATCACCATCTCCCCACGACCAGACATTGTCATCATCAGTGATACAAAGAGTTTGTGCATCGCCACTACCACAAGCAATGTCCACCACATGGTATCCAAGGAGGGCTTCCACCTTAAAATTAAATATAAATTAGCTACACTAATGCTGCATATAAGTAGAAAAAGAAAACAAAAAAATACCGTGTAAGCTTGTGTAAGAGGCGCACCCCTATTTTGAGGAAGGAAGCTATAAAGAAAAAAAATTTTACGGTATTTTTTTTATCCTATCGTGCGGTGTTGCAGACGTATGCCTGGAATTTCGACAGTTATCGAAATTTCCTCTTTCAGTACTATTTGAAAGAGGAAATTTTGATAACTGCGGCGGTAATAGCGGCATAAGAGGGAGTAGAAAGAGTTCCGATCCTCTCTTCGCATACGTCATCGCTCTACGTTGCTTGTCCTACTCACGAACAATTTTTTTTAAAAGCTCTCGCAGGAGTATTGCAATAGAATTGCAGCCGTGGAAAATTTTAAGGCCAAACACGACAGGCACATAGCATGAACCTTCCCAAGAGATAGAACAACAATCGGGGCAATCTCAGCGCCTTAGGATAATAACCACGTCGTAGATTTAAGGCCCCTTGCACACACACCGATTTTGGACGGCCGGTAAAATATCGGCCGTCCACATTCCAATAGTGAACAATGGGAGAGCATTGGAGCTTGCACACGTACCGAACACGCGCCGGCACCGGCTAAATGCCGGTTAGCTGCCGGCCATTGTCACTGTGGATCGCCGTCGCCGGCTCAAAAACATAGCAACTTATCGTTTGACCGGTAAAAATCCGGCGTGTGTGCAAGCATCGCTTCGCCGGTAAAATATCGGCCGATATTTTACCGGCCGTCCAAATTCGGTGTGTGTGCGCGGGGCCGTTTTTTTTCCTTTCCGGGACTCCATAGGAAAATAGGAAATTATCAAGTTACAGGGGATCAATGGAAACGCGTTTCATCCCTACCCCATCTCACCAACTGACCTTTTTCGGTCTACCAGGTTCAATTCTCCGAGTTTCTGGAGGTCAAATGCTAGGTGAGTCACCTTCTGAGCTCGAAGATATCTCGATATCTTTCAGCAATTGTATGACACGCACGAGGTTCTAAAAAGAATTAGACCTAACGCGACGTATATCTGACAGCATTTAAGTTTTTTGAGCTCTGATTGATTGACACAAAGATTTATAGCTAAAACAAGGCTACTAATATTCAACATAGTCCAAACAGCACAATTTCGGAAGAAACAAGCGTAGCATGAGCGCATTCAAACAAGACGAGACGGACTGGAAACTTCAGGCAACGCAAACTGCGTATATCACATTGCTGTGCCTTCGCCTCTTCACTTCAAAGGCAACGACGTCACATGCAAGATCGGACGTGTGCTTCCCTTGCTCCTTCGCTCATAGCCTCGTAGCTTGAAATATGGAGCGCGCTCCTTCCCCTCGACCTCTCCTTCAGCGCTAGTCCAACAATGAACACACTCGTTCGAATTTTTTAAACCGCAGGTTTTGACACCAATATAATTTTCAGTTGCAAAAATCCTCATATTAGCGTCTGAAGATAATTTTTGAAAAATCAGGTGCTCAGCGTAATGGAAATTGCTCGGCAAGACAGATGTTGACGAATCAGGTATGTCCTTCAAAACTACGCGTTTCTATACGTTTGATAAGCGATTACTATATGCAGTATAAATGCCGCGGGATACCCACTCGTGGCAGTAAATTTAGCGCGCGCTCCGGAGCGAATCACCCCGCGCCATCTTTTCAATGTTCACCTATGGGGTACCGACGTGACGGCGCGATGCTTACGAGAAATTCAAACAGGAGCATTTTAAAAATACGTCACTAAGGGAGAAACTCCCCTACCTGCCGCTTGATTTTGACCCAGGGTTTCAGATGACTGACTCACGCTGTAAACCAAGGCCCCTCAGTTCCCCTTGGACTTGCGACCGGGTAGGGGAGGGGGGGAAGATAAAAAGTTTGTGTAAGAGGCGCACCCCCATTTTCGGCTGCAATGTTTGGGGAAAAAGGTGCGCCTCTTACACGAGCGTATACGGTATACTCATAGCACACTCTTCAAACCCAAATACATTTTTTTCATTGAGGTAAATACTGTACATAATGGTAATGGAAGTTCAGTTTAGGGGCTGCTATTCTAACTGAAAGGGTCGTAATCTCAGTGGGTTGTACTTCAAAACCTCATTATAGTGCAGTATTGTACCCTGAACTGAGTCAGGCGGTAAAAAGATCAGGAAATTAGTTAGACAACTGAAAGGTGAAGCAGTTTATGCAGTCAACGAGAAATTAGCTTGCATAATATACTCTAATCTAATATTCTAGCTTACATAAGGGCTGTACAGGATTTGATGAATAATTCCTTTTTTTTCTCTGTTTTCTTTTCTCTTCTTTCTTACTTCTCCCATTGCTGGTTACCCTGCTTCCCAAATAGCAGAATTCATCCACATCTTCCAGTTTTTGTTTCCCAATTTTAATGTTATTCCTGACTTTTTACAGTGGAACCCTGATCTATCGTTCCTGCATTGATCATTTTCCCACATTCATCATTCACCTTTCCTGGTCCCAAATAAAGTTCCATATAGATACAGTAGGAGTCTCGCCAAGGCACTTCATAAAAATGCCTACAAGAAAGAGACGGTCCTAAAAAGGACCTTATGGAGAGACAACAGAGGAAATAAATCTACAGAAGATTCGTTATGAGAGAAACCGGCAGCATATGCTGCCATTCCCTATGTGGCAGGAGCCACGGAGAGAATCAAGAGAATTTTGACCAAACATAATGTGAAGACCAGGTTCACTTGCTGCAAAAAAAACAAGCAACTTTCTGCCTAAGCCAAAGGACAAGATCTCGTGCTTACTATACGAGGGAGTTTATCAACTGCAATGCTCCTGTGGTAAATGTTACATATGATAGACTGGACCATCTATCAAAACCAGGATGAGGGAACATGAACGTGCCACAGAGAAGAAGCAGTTCTGCCTTTCCGCCGTCTCGGAGCACGTGTGGTCGAAAACTGGCCACACTGTGAACTTCAATAAGCCTAGTCCTGTGTAATGAAAGCCGCTACTATCCTAGGCTAATCCGAGAGGCTATAGATATATCTAACCATCCTGAGAACTGCAATAGAGAAGACGGCTACACATTAGCCAACACATGGAAAACGGTCTACAAAATCAATGACCAATCAGAGCCCACTAGAGAACCAACCAATCAGAACCGACCTCCGATCCCCCAAGTGCCTGTATAAGATGGCCAAATTTATACATTGCTCTGATGCCAGCAGGATGGCTGGAGAAACTGTCGTCACCTATGGACAACACAATATAGAGGCACGCCCGAAAGCCGTGACTCATATTTTTAATGCAAACCATATTGCTAGGGATTATTTTGACTACTGACGTTACAAGAGGAAACTGGGCAGAATTGGTCTATTTAAATAAACAAATAATAGGACTAAAATACTTCAAAATTTGTAAAAATATACCAATAAGTAAAGAAGGTCACTCACCAGCTTAGGACGAGGCTGATCATCACTATCTCCATGACCAAGGCGACCATAACGACCCTTACCCCAGGTATATGCCTCACCAGATGAAGTTAGAGCAGCACTGTGAGCTCCTCCACACGCAATTTCAACTATCTCCTTTCCTCTAAGAGCTTCTATAACACGCGGGCGGTCACATGGGCTATCGAGAAAAATAATATAGGAGATAAGGTGAACAAACTAGAAAAATCATTAAAAAGAAAAGAAAATGTTTCCAAGATGAAAACTCAAACATTACATCATTGGAAAATTGAGAAAAATAAAAAATTTATTCCATTACTCTGTGAATAACTTCTTCAGATTTCACTTATCAATGCTTACTTATCAACTTACCTCTTATTCCCATGCCCAAGTTTCCAATCATCTGCCTCACCCCATGAATAAACCTCCCCTTCAGATGACAATGCCAAGCAATGTTTGCCACCAGAGTTCACAGCCACCTAAAAAATTCAGAAACATTTATAAATAGTCAAACATAGAAAGCAGTGAGGTAAAATGATAAACTCTCAACAAATTACTTATGGTCAAGATAAAATATACCTTTTTTATGAAAACATGTTGAATAGATTCCAACAGAGTAGGAGTAGACACTGAATCCATTCCACCAATCCCTAAACGACCACCAGCTCCATAACCTTAAAAAAAAACATAAAAGCTTTATATCTTTATCTTTATTCATCCACGGCGAGGATTGGCCCTCGCGGATGCTGTATACAACACATTTATGAAAACATTCAATACAACGAAACATACAAAACATGTACATTGGATTAAAACATTAGAAACACATACATTACAAAGATTACATTTAAATTTACATTTAAAATAAAAGAGAAGAAAAGTCCAGCTCAAAATACTCATGAATTGAGTACAGTGGATAATTGCACAGCCACTTTTCCAGCACATTTTTCAGTCTAGTGATGCTCACTGATCTGGCTTTGCTGGGTAATTTATTAAATAATTTTACTCCCAAATTGTCAGACTGGTTGTTGGTCTTAAACAGCCTACAGTAATTAGTATTTAGGCTATTTTTAGCCCTAGTGTCATGAGAGTGGATGGTGGATCGAATGGGGTAGGTATCTAAGTTATCTTTAATGTGCATAATGCTGCGAAACACAAAGAGGCTGTAGATGGTGAGGATATGAAAGTTTTTAAAAATTGGCCTGCAGTGGTCACGGGGCCCAGCACCACTCAGAATCCTCACTGCTTTTTTTTGCAGTTTTAGAATTTCTTTGGTTTCTTTTGCATGTCCCCAGAGTCGAACACCATAGGCAAGAATACTATGAAAAAAAGCAAAATAGGCTAATCTCATGTACTTTACATTGATACAGGTTTTAAGTTTCCTCAATAAGTACAAAACCCTAGAGAGTTTTTTGCTGACTAGGAAAACATGTGAATTCCATGTCAATTTAGCGTCAATATTGAAGCCTAGAAGCCTGACAGGATCATTGTTTAGCTCAGTACTTTTAAGACAGCATGTAAGATGTTGTGTCTTACCATTGTTCAGAAAGAGATTATTGGCTGTAAACCAGAGTTGAGATTCTTCTATTGCCTTTTTTGTAAGAAGTCTGACTTGGCTAGGAGTATTGCATTTCTGCACCAGAGTGGTGTCATCTGCATATATCATGCAGTCCATAGAAAGATTGTAAGGTAGGTCATTGATTAGAATAAGGAACAAGAGAGGACCAAGGACGGACCCCTGAGGAACTCCATGTTTCACTGGAAGAAAATCGGATTGGTTACAATTTACTTGTACCATCTGCTTTCGATCAGTGAGGTAAGAGGTCATGAATTTCAGCTCACTGTTATGAAAGCCGTAGTATTGGAGTTTTTGCAGGAGGGTAGCATGATTGACGCAGTCAAAGGCAGAGGTTAAATCACAAAGTGTGAGTGAGACACATTGCTTGTCTTCAAATGCCCTTGATAAATTTTTTACCACTGACTCAACTGCCAATTCAGTGGATTTCCCCGGGCGAAATCCAAACTGGGAAGGGGTGAAGAGATTGTGTTTCTCAAAGTGTACTAGAATTTGTGTATAGGCAATAGTTTCTATTATTTTAGCGATCACTGATATAATGGTGATGGGCCTATAGCTGTTGGGATGAGTAGTGTCTCCTTTTTTGAAGACAGGTATGACCTTAGAATATTTTAAGGAGTCTGGGAAGTATCCAGTGGAAAAACAGGCATTAATAATAATAGATAGAGGATGAGCTATAATATGTATTATGGACTTAATCAGATCATTGGAAAGCCCATTGATGTCACGACTGGTGGAGTTTTTAAATTTTTTTACTACATTGAAAATATCCCTCGTACTAATCCATTGCCACTGAAATTTAGGAGGGGATATCAGGTGTTTATTGAGTAGTGCTAAGGCATCACACCTGTTATTTGTGATTTTTGATAATGTGGTGTCCACGGAATTGACAAAGTGATTGTTGAAGGTATCGGGATCAATTGTAATAGGAGATCTGTTTATAGAAGTGCCTTTTTCCCTATTGATCACATTCCAGGCAGCTTTGAATTTATTAGAGGCACTATTAATGAAATCCATGTTCGCATTTTGTTTCGCTTTTATTGCTGCGAAATGATACTCCTTATTCAATCTTTTATACACTTGTTTCAAATCCTCAGTGGGTAGTCGCTTGTACTCATGATAGGCATGTAGTACACTTTCCCTGCGTATTTGGACCTCGGGATTGTTTGAGTGGCCACGTGATTTAAAGAATTTTCGGACTGGGACAGCTTTTCTGGGAAAGGATTCATTAAAAAGGGAGATTAAGGTTTCAAAGAACAAAGAGAAATTTGAATGACTGTCGTTGAGTGAGAGTAAGCTAGTCCAATCCACACCACCAAGCAGGCCTTTAAAGACTTCAAGGCCGTGAATGGTGATTGGACTTATGTACCTAGTGCTGGATTCCCTAGGTGGACTATTGTTAATTGCAATCAACTGAAAGAGTATGGCCAATGGTATATACAAGTTCAACATGTGAGCAGTCAAAGATAAAAAGTGTTAGAGAGTTAACTCATTCAAAATGCTTTTATAATACAAATTACAACTTTCAAAAGCTTAATATCAGAAAGGGATTTAGCATTGATCAAAACATATCCATTTCCAAAGAAATTAATAAGGTCGAACTTATTGGTCAATATCCTTCAAGTAGCCTGAAGACTTTCAGAAATTTATTTGGATGAATTTGAATTAGAAGCTCTAGAACTCAGCATCTCCATTTGATATAGGTAATTTTAAAATAAATTCAGGTGAATTATATTCTTACCAGTGGCATACACTTTCCCATCAGCTGTTACTGCCAACAGAATCTGTTCTCCACCAACAATCCTAACTGGTCGAAGAGCTGATAGTGCATGGCATGCAGCCGGTAGCTTCACCTTAGCTCCTTCTACTCCACCAAGCTGACCTCTGTGATTGTGTCCCCACCCATATATTGTGCCACTACCACCCCAAGAGAGTGTCCAATCTTCTGGTCGCCTATTAAAAAGAACATTAATAGAAAAAATACTGAGCTATGCTGTGATACTAAAGCCTAAGGTACAGATTACTGATCAAGCACAAAAATATTCAGTTGGCTTAGGCTTGAATTTTTTTCTGCACATACATTCTCTTTGTTTAATTTAGTGGTCTCTTTATTTTTCAATTTCACTTGCTTTTCAGATTCTTAATAATAAAAATCAATATCAAAACTGCTTTCTTCTTAGTGTATAACAACCATACATCTACTACTCTACCTATAAAACTTGCTTCATGAACATAATAAGTAAAAGGTTTAATCCTTTTCTTCCCTTCCAATATCTTTTAACAATCATTAGCCTTCTTTTTACAATTCAAAAGAATAAAAATGAGTGCATCACTTCACTTAAATACATTTTCTGTAACAGATAAATTATTCACCTATTGAGCCATAAAAGAAGCTGCTCATCATGTTCCTGGCGGAAAATGGAATGGTTTTCATGGTCCAGTGTTAAATTTTCTCCTTCAGGCAACATTTCAGCAATTTTCTGCTGCACCTAGGAAAACAAATGATTCCTTTACAGCTTAGACTTATTTATGTTAGAAATAAGCAGAAAACATACCAAATTTTTACCATGCATTCAATTTTTAAGGAGCACAGGATTAATAACTTCAATGATAGACATTAATGAATACCTCAAGGCAAAAGCTGATGGGCAGTGGTGTTCTATTCACAAGAGCAGATGCGACTCGTGCAGCCATACAGTACCGCCTGAACCAAGCCCATTTGTGATTCTCTGAACAGCAAGGCAAAGAATCAAGTCCCAAATCACAGCCAAGAGCAACCAGAGCCTAAACCAGATAAAAAACAATGAAACACATGAGTTGAGACATATACCACAGGGCAATACATGATTCCAATTGCATAAATAAAACAAATTTGATAAAAAACTGATTAAAAAAATTAACTTCTAAAAGGTCAATTTTTTTTTAATAGCTTCACAAGAAAATTCACCAGTCCAATAATTCCATAAGAAGTATAAATTTTGAAAGCAGACAACATAATGTAGACAGTGGTTACTTCATATGGGTAAGAGGGTTAAAGGCCATAAACATCCAATTACAGTCAACTCTCCATTATTATACTGATGAATGTAAGGTGAAGTCTGGATAATCAAAAACATGAATAATGTCGTATACAATGGAAGAGGCCAGAATATGGACATTTAAGTCCACAATATTGAAAATATTTAAAATGTGCACTGAAGAAGATCAATAATCCGGAAACCTAAATAGTGGAATGATCTAAACAATAGAATGTTTTTCATAATATTTCAAAATTTCTACTTTTAAAAGCTGAATCATCAAAAATATGACTCAGTGGTTTAACTGATGTCTCAGAGCTTGGCTGTCTTCACTCTAATCCTGCGAGAACTAGTAAATTTATTTGCAGTTTTTTTCTGCAAAATACTCCATTACGTGACTTGGGATACTTACAAGGGGAGACCAAGTACCTTGCTCCGCCTTTTACAATACCATATTTTTTATGGCATTCGGAATTGCGAACACATCTCTGAACTGATAGTGGTTCCATTGAATGGGCCTTAGTTTGGCTGTAATTAATTAATTTCCGAGCGGTATGTCTAACAAGTGTTATATAATCCCAAAATAGAGCCATTCCTCAAGCACGGTCTGTTGGTCTAGAGGTGAGCGCACCAGGCTGTCACCTGGAGGGCTCAGGTTCGATACTTCATCACGATAGTATCTTTTGTAGTTTTCATTTTGATCATACGGCGACAAGTTTTTCACTAATGTTAATTGCAGCAAGCATAGGCACGAGAAAAATTTTTAAGATCACAACGGCGTTTAGGTATTTAAAGCAGTGTCATTTCGAACGCGGAAATATAAAGACTACAATTGCCACCATCCTCAACAGCATGCGGCAAAATGAACTGTGGGCAATAACATTGGCTTTTTTTTTTTTTGAAGAAATTAGATTTGTAGGTGATCCTTTTGTTATTATGCTGGAGGGCTGCGGAAGATTTTGGGAAGCGGCGAGCACAAGACACATTTGGCGTACACTACAAAAGATACTATGGTGACAAAGTATCGATCCTGAGCCCCCCAGGTGACAGCTGGATGCGCTCACCACTAGACCAACGGACCCTGCTAAAGGAATGGCTCTATTTTGGGATTATATAACGCTTGTTAAAAATACTGTCGGAAATTAATTAATTACAGCCAAACTATGGCCCATTCAATGGAACCACAATCAGTTCCGAGATGTGTTCGCCATTCCGAATGCCATAAAAAATATGGCATTGAAAAACGCTGAGCAAGGTATGTGGTCTCCCCTTGTTAGATAAGGTAATTTTGCTCAACAGAATTCATCAATGTACGATGTCAATTTCTCGAACTTTCCAGACTTAATTAAAAGAGAAATGGAAGTGGGTTGAAGTTTACAATGTGTGCCCCTAACACCTAAAATTACTTAAAATCTATCCCAGGAGATCAGTAGTTTTATGAAAAATGTGTGCTAATTGTACTCATGAATGATGACTGTTTATTTTTCTCCTTGAAATATGATTGCCTACTTTTTCATTAATTCAGCTCCAACTGTCATGAAGAGGAATTTTACCGACGTCTTAATCTCACAAGAAGCTATGCTTGCCTAAACATTGAGGATAGTTCATAAACTCTGAGCCTGCAGGCCGGGTAGTCATACAATTCATTTGTACCTGGCGATTTAATCAGTACAGTTACGTGTATGTATGGTAATTGTGATGCTTAGAAGTTTATTGGCTGGCAAAATTAATACCACACACCTCCTTTTGAAGTTATTATTTCTACCTTCATCAGTAAAAAGAATGACCCCTGATTATTCTCTACTTAAATAGTTATGCACAGCTCTGAAGTAATATCGCATATCCTCAAAGCTATATATACCTCATTTCCATGGCGTAAGTATGGGGTGAAATGTAAAATGAGGGGATAGATTCCCCCCAAAGCCTCAGAGAATTAAAAATAAATATTTGACACTATTGTCTAGTTTTGGCATATAATAACTGTATCTGCTAAAAATTAGTTTTTAGAGCCAAAATGATTAAAATGTATTTCCATGCATATCATTTTTAAAAAAATTTTCCGAACCTGGGGTGTGACCCCCATTGCCTGGAGGGGGGTCGCATCCCAGGCTGCTCAATCCCCCCAAACTAGTTTCTAGTTATTCTACTGCCTCATTACATCCAGCATTGGGCATGGTAGGGATTTATCAGTCTTGCTCCATTCATATTTTTTAACATGTTAATCATATCCGTTTTGAAGGTACCCTTCCAATTACTTGTTATAATGTTATTATCAATACGCGTCAAACTCAATAAAATGAGCTTCCAATGCTCTCGCAAAACAGCTACTAAACATGTAGGCTAGGTCGAGCACAAAAAAATGAAAATATATATGTACTACTCTGGGAAAAATTTCACCAAAGCAGACCTCATCATTGCTTGAAGCATATGAAGATGGGTTTCACCCATCAAGGTAAGGGGTCAACTTCAATTTGCCATTAAGTGTTGACAGTCAAAAAGCTTTGTGCAGTGATTGTTAGGAAGGTGTTCAAAAGCTTGAACAAAGGACCCAGTGATTCATACCCAAGAGCTCTACCCAACATCCCACCTCACTTCCCTCATGTCACATTTGCTTAGTGACAAATATGAACTAGAGAATCTATATTAATTCTTACCTTGAAGAAGGCACTGTGCATCAAATGCTTTCCACCACGGACAATAGGATCTTCATATTCATACTGACGTAAAAGAGCTTCAGGAAGACCTTTTAAAAGGATAGAAAGTGCAGATGTTCCAGCAGCTGCGATGCCACTGTGGATTGGTAGAGAGGATGGTGGTACTGCACCAGTTCCAAGAGGGAAAGGACGGAGGTGCTGCTCAGGAAAACCCGAGGACATCTGTGAAATGTTTTGTGAAGAACTGAATCCTTTTGCAATGGTTCCAGTGGGAGAAGAAAGAAGAGATGGCATGTCAACAGCTTTTCCCAACCCAGACAGTAGGAGACGACGTAACCGTTGCAGTGACCACATTCGTTGAGGGGCAGCTGAAAGAAATCATGAAATATATGTACTGATTAAATGATAAGTTTTAGGTCAATTGACAGATGAACAATAATCAACGACCTTGCTAATTGAGTGAAACACATGATTATAATGAAAGAACGAATGAAATAAATAAAAATTTCAAGTTAAAAACTTCATGGGGTTCCCAATCTATAATAGCCAAATTCAGTTAACCTTTTAAAGAAATAGAACACTCACACACTAAAGTACTTAAATACCTTGACAGTAAACATTCATCATATTTGATAATTGAGAAAGAAAGGGACTTCTTGCCTGTTTGATATCCAATGAGTTAGGGCAAACATATTTTTTATTTTGATAATTGGCCACAAAAACAGTATAAATTGATGCAATTTTTGAGGTCAAAAGTACTTTGTATACTCAGAATGCTATGCATTTTATACAGAAGTAAAAAAGTTGAAGGGGAATGAATCCCACTCCCTTATACAATGAAATTTCTGTATTCATAAATTTTCTCTATTCATGGAAACCTATTGTTTGAATACCAAATGGAATAGCTCTCAACGTGGAAAATAAAATAATTTTATTATCAAAGGATATGACTGAACACACCTTAGTTGCATACTTTCACTGAGTCACCCACAAGTCCACTTTAAGTGTGAAAAATCATAGCATAACTGACATTGGAACCCTGGTCTCCTGAATTCACACCAGGTGCATGCATGAACAACCTGCTTAATAACCATATGTAAACTGTAATGATAGGAACTACGCTGGCAAGATAGGAAAAATGGCTAATTTTCACTCAATGCTTTGAGATAGGCGAAAAGGGTTGTTTGGAAAAATAAACAGCTGACTAGTGATCTGTGACATCACAACTTTATCAGTCCACTATCCCATAAAACCCTATCAAAACTCTAGTCATAAAAGTAGTCTCAGCAGTCTGACAGCCACCCAGAAAGTGTAATGCCCATGATTCAATTCCTGACAAGGTGAAATATTTTTTGTGTTTTTGCCCATCATCCTAGCTCCATACCCCAGTTTAAAAAAAATAGGCAGTGTTAGAGCACCCTTTTTAATTAAATTTATTCTATTCTATTCTAAAATTATTAAATTCTTAAACTAAAAGAAATTAACACACCCAAAGATCCTAGTTGAGCACAGGCAGCTAGAGCAGCAGCAAGACGTGATACGATGCCCCGATCGTATAGAGAGGCCGGGGATGATGCAGAGGCAGGAGAGGAGGGAGAGGAGTGGGCAAGGAGACGAGCAGGGAGGCCCAGCCCCCAGCCACATCCCCGACCTCCAGCATCCAGTAGAGCCATGGCCAAATCCACAGAGGGCCTCCAAAGAAGGGAGCGGTCAGAACGCAGCAAGTCTTGGGAAGTGTATCGATTTCGCTGGGCCTCCGCATCCATGGAAATGACAGGGTACACAGTAAATCGCCATCCCCACCCATTGACAGAGCCATCACTGGTAAATTTCCACCTCAGTTCATTCCCTGAAATGAATAATATTTAATACTTATTAAATTAAAACAGCTGTTTAACTGTGAATGTTTCTGTTGGCATAAGTTTCACACACTCCCAAATGGTACATACCAAAGAATAATTTGTGGGAGTTCTGAATATCAACACAGTATTTTAAAGCACTCAACATGAAATGGAAATAAAATTTTTTCTGCAGATATGAATATTATTAATGCAATAAAATATAACATTAATTTAATTAATGAGAAAAATTGCCAGAAAAACTGACCTGGAAAACATCTGTAAGCAAAAATATATTTTTATTATTCTAAAATATTTCCCCCAGTTAATATCATATTCCTAGAATTACATAAAGTGTGAAGTTTTGTTTCTATTCACCCCATTTGATGATAATTACATTACATAATTCAGTTGATGTTAGCCAATTATGGTAATTATGCTAACAATAAGTTTTATATTTTAAGTATGAAAAGAAATGGACACGAATCCTCCTTCCTTAACTAGGTTCACATTTTACCTGAAATATATAGATTTGTGGACCAGTCACTCCATTCTCTACCAGACCGAATAGCTAATGTCCGACCAGCACCATCCATGATAACAAGAGGATCATGGCGTCTTTCTGTTGAACACTGGCGATCAAATTCCACTCGCAGAGCTTCAACACCTAAAAAAAATCAATTAATATATCAATTTTTTTATTGAAAAAAAAAAGAAATACATATAAAATTACAATACAAAAAAAAAATTACAGAGTAAGAATTTATGGGAATATTTGTTCATGAGGGGTAACAGAAAGGTACACAAAAAGAAGAGCATAAAAGAGCAAAGAAAACTTTGTGAAAATGAATCTATTGATATGCCTCACTAAATTTGGCATTCTGAGCTGATTTTTAGTTCCCTCACAACAGTCAAGCTACCCAGAGTTGTCCGATGGCAGAAGAAGGAGAAGAACCCTGGCGACCATACGCAGATTTTGGGGGAGGGCATGGGGTATGTGCCCCTCCTCCCCAGACAATTCAAATATAGACAAGATGTAGCCGGAGCCAGAAGCATACGCCACAATTCCCTTTGTGGTGGGTACATCTGAAAAGATTGCCAGAATGCTCAGAAAGCACAACATAATAACATGTTTCAATTGCGTGACAAAGATATCAGACATGCTATCCTGAGCGAAGGACAAACTCCCAATGGACCTTTATGAGGGAATATATCGAGTGCCTTGTTCATGCAGGAAATATTACATTGGCGAGACTTGCAGATCAATGAAAGTCCGATTGCAGGAACATTGAACGGCTACTAAAAACAAGCAGCACCAACTCTCAGCCATATCTGAGCATGCTTGGAGTGAATCTGGACATAACATCCTCTTTGAAGACGCCAGGTTAATAGCTAAAGAAAATAAATACTTCCCTCGGCTGATCAGAGAAGCTATTGAGATAGCGAAAACGCCAGCGAATTTCAACAGGGATCAAGACTACAGCCTGCATATCGCATGGAAGAGGATTCTCCGAACCACCAACAATGAGAGATGGACAACCGACCTATGAGAGAGCAGCAGCGGATCACCAGCCGCCACCGCCTATATAAGGCGGAAAATTTTATGCCTATAAAAGGCGGAAAAAATTTTCCGAGTTTCACCTTCGACCTGAAGATGCTGACTGCAATGTCAGCAAAACTGTTGTCACAAGAACACAATATGGTTATCCTTTCTTTTGTTTTGTGTATTATGGAGCCTCAATCATTTAATTTCATGCTAAAATAAAGAGATTATTTTGTACATTGATGGTTGTATGTTTTTCTTAATCTCAAATATGAGGGGACAGTTTGCCTGTCAGGTCCTTGTGCCCCCCCAGAAAAAAATCCTGGATCCGGCCTTGCTGGCCACTGCATGTGTTGCTCGGCCACTCGCTCACCCCTGTTTAAAACCCACACCCTTCCCTTTCTATACAATGTTGTAGCTTGGATGTGAATCATCAGAAATAATAGGAAATATTCTTTCCTCAGTTATCTCTTATAGGAGTGCGAGGAACCCTTTCTTTATAGATTTAGATCTGTTATAGTTTAACCATAGATATTTTAATTTCTGACCTGGCAACTTTTGCCCCTGCCTCTCTTTCAACCCTTCTTCCTATTATGAGACATCTCTTGCCACGTCAACTGTAATTACAGACTAGTTTTTTTTGTAGAAGTGTAGTGACTACTGAGGACTTGAGAGGTAGTAGAAGGCAAGTGAAATGCATGAGGTAAAATTTGAATGGACAGGGTAGCTTGGATGAGTACATTATTTATTACTTTAAAGTGCATGTTTGTGAATCTTTGGGTTCCATGATCACAGAGATACCAAAACCATTGGAATCCTTTGTCATTCCTTTTACAACACCTAGGACTTACATATTTTGATTTATTATGGAATAAAAGTTAAGTTAAAAATTTGGTAAGGCATAAAAATAATTGAGTCATCCATAGAGCATCCCCTTAAACCAATGAAAACATGACATAGGAATGATTGAAGTCACTCACTGTACATATTGTATTTTCCTATATACTGTAGAGATATTTTTGTAAATTTTGGATAGGACTGCATGTCGAGTACTGCAAATTCGACAAGAAAAAAAGGACAAAGGTTATCCAAACACAACTCCATAAGTTGTACTTTATTTTTTGTCTTTTCATCATCATTTTATACTGAACACACCTATAACATTTAATAACAATAATCAATACACTTCCATCAACAAATGTACGCAGTTTTACAACCACCAATGCTGCATGTGAAGTACCTTTGACTAAATGGCTGATATGGAGCAGTGTCATTAATGTGGTTAAAGTTGAATTTTCCTGACTTCAGAAATTTTCCTCATGTACAGTAGAACCTCGGTTATACAACCCTCAGTTATAGGATGACCTCACTTATACACCGATTATTTTTGGCCCGGTGAATAACCCCATATGAACCCATGTATTTCCAACCTCGGTTATGAAACTTTTCACTTATACGACGACCTCTGTTACAAAACATGTATTTCCTGTCCAATGAGATAAAATACCTCACTTATATAACTTGTCAGGGAACTGCTCTATGAGGAGATTGGAGTAAGCGCGCCGATTTTAGTCACAGGAGCAGGAGTAGTATGTCCTAATTACAGAGATATGTCAATAAAGAACAATAAGTTTTAATAATGATGCTGTTTATTATATATTAATTTTAACTATGGGAGATGATCGTCAATCTGGAATTATGAACCTTGGAATAACTACCTCTAATGGAAGATTTTATAGAATTTTTCCAAGGTTATGTTTTCCATAACCACAGTGAAATAATGCCCAAATGAGCAGTAAAAAATCCTCGCGTACCAAAATTTTGGCTCCCAAGGTTATCCAAAAAAGATTATCATATTTGCAGTATGGACGTAAGTCGATGGTGATTCAACACAATGGAAAAAACAGCATGCATGGTCTCATTCCGCGGGCTAATCCCACATCTGTGGGACGAATTGCACCACGGGAAAGTTACTTATGCGGCACGCAGATCAAAACCAACCCAACTCTTAACTCAATGGGTTTAAATGAAACATAGTTGGACCTTGAATAGCTATTAGCTTAACTCTGCCTGGTGGCAAGCATTTATTTTTTAACAGAACGAGAGTTAGTGTGAATGCCGTCGGAGAATAACTCACGTTGTCAGTCGTCCCTTAATCATTAAAGTCAAATTCAAAACGTGAAAGATAAGTCATTCCTGAGTCGAAAGTTATTTTTGATTCAGGAATGCCTTGTAACCATTAAATCGAAGTAAAAAAGTGTCCAGTGTTGTTATCAGAAATGGGAAAATAAATTATTCTGTGAAGACAAATGATGCTGCTTGTTAGTCGAAGTTCCAGCTGCTGAAATCGCGGACGAATGCCGACAGAGAAGCTATACCCAGTAGATTCAATCTACTAATGCTAAAATTTCATGGGAAAATTCTTTTTTACTGCATAAGCATTATAGAGAGGGGAGTTTTTTTCCAGGCTCTTAATTTATTTTTCTTCATTCATCACTGACGGCAGTTGTACAGTTATTTCAATTGCTCACTTAAAAGAAGTGATCTAAGCACCGGAAACATCTTAGTTACTGAACATCCCGGGTACCAATACGCTTTGGTGGGGGATGGTAGTACCTGGGTGGGAGGCTACACCCTCCCCTCACGAAGCAACGGGGATTCCCGGAGAATTAAAAAAAATGACATGACTGTAAATATATTTTACATCATTTTGGCACTTAAAATTTAACTGTATTCAGATGCAGTTGCTGTATATCAAAGCTAGACAATTGTTATAATGTTTTTTTATTCCTTTGAGGCTTTGTGGGGGATCTATCCCCTCATCCCCCATCATACTTACGCCACTGCCGGGTGCGTATGCTCTGTATTATCTATGGTATGGTATGGCATTTAGAGGGAGGTAACTGACAGCTGGGGTCATTTTTGCCATGAGGTACAGGAGGGAGGATAGAAACCCGGCGTTGGAATTAGCCAGGCTGTAACAATAGCCTTGATGTCCCATCTGCCGGAGAGTGTGTTGCACTGGAAGTTCCCTCCACACTACAGTCAAGCAGGGATACAGCCATCTCTGAAAACTTCCCACACGGTGTGAAGCCTTCCTAATGCATATATGTGAAATTTTGCTCCCTAATTATGGGGTTAATTTGGATGCCTTTCCTTGGGTATCTCATTTCTCCAATCCTCCAATCTTGAGTTTGTCTTTAGGTGGTAAAATGAATTTCCTGAAAACTGTTATTAATAAGCCAACTTTTTTTTGGAAAATTGGCCTCTCTGTGAACATTAAGTATCAACATTCCAAAATTTCCCAGTATGATAGCCTTGCCGCTTAGTGCCAGAAATGCTAGCAATTTGACCAAGATGTTCAACCATGGGTAATGTTGTTCAGGAATGCAAAGTTATGTTTCTCTTAAAGTAACACATCATCTGTGATGTTGCTTGTGAATAAATTGTAATTGGATAGATTAATGCCAGGTGAGTCTGATCTCATTTCTACATTACATACATTTCCATTCACTGCTCTTGAAATTATTTAAATTTACTAGACAAAACCAAAGGAAGAAAATTGTGCCTGTGGTAAATTTTTACACAGACTTACGTTAAAGAATGCAATACTAGGAAATGCACAGGATGTTAGTCAAAAGCAGATGATCCTGAAGATCATTTTTAAATGTGATGATTCCCAACCTAAAAATTATATTAACCCCAAATTATACTTATTAATGCTAGGCTACTATGTATTTGTCCAAAATCAATAAAATAACTGATCCAACTGCTTCTTAAAAACCTATAATAAACGCTTAGTTAAGAAAATATTGTGTCCAAAATTCCCCAACGATAATAATAATTACATGATAGCATAAATGTGTCCCGAACAGCTCCCTCAAAACATCTCATGACAACAAACGATGCGGAGCCATAACATTCAGTTATAGAGGGAAACAGACTTTCCACCAACCTGGAATGTGGACGTGGCCAAAGAGGAATGCATCATCAGTATATGGATGGCTGCTTTCTTGGACAACTGGCCTAGGAGCCAAAAGAGATCTTGAACCTCCTTCTGCAGATACAGGAGTGGAAAGACCGCCCCCTCGGATGACTGAAAGCACTTTGTTTTCACCTTCACCTGAAGCCACATCTTCAAGCTCCGTTATGCACATTTCCAACAACATCTCTCCAATCCCTGGATGAACCTTAGCCAAAGTCACTAAAACCCGAGATATAATTTCAGCAGCAGCTTCCCCTTCCCCCAGTCGCACTGAAGCACTAACAGGAAAATTAGATCCCATACGACCTCCAACAGCAAGCTTCAACAGGTCCACAAGAGATCGGGCATCATCACGATTCAAGATCCTCACCAAATCATCCAGGCTACCTTGCCCTTTATGCACTCCTTGATCAGGCACTTTGTTGTTCTTGATGTCATCTCTCAAATCAGTTGCTCCTTCTCTTGCTTCTGTGCTCACAGCAGCTTGAACCTAGCACACCAAAGAGGGTTTCACAATTAACTTTCAGCCACCACTTAAACAATGAAATATGTAACATCAATTGAGAATTCTTCTTACTGAACCAGAAAAGGATGCTAAAAATAATCATGTGATACAAGTGATAGTTTTTTTTTTTCAAATTGTCAAAATTTTTCTCAAACTGTTTCTGCTAGGTGGTGCGCATGTAGGATTATAAAAATAATACTTGCTGGTCAATATATATCATTCTAGTCTCTTAGCCAAAGTGAATGTAATCTTATATGGTTACCACAACTTTTGTTTTAGGTACCAGAAATGTTCTTCTAAAACTTATTGTAACTTTCTTAGCAAACATATGAGTAGATGTGTGAGTACTCAAAAATTCGAATCGAGTCAAGTAGTTGGACTTGACTTGAGTGCTTCGAGTAGTATTACGAATGTCGAGTCGAGTCGTTACAGTTGCAGAGCTGTCAAGGCCAGTAAGTTCAGAAATCTACAAACAAAAGGCACGAACAAGAAACTCATGTAATAATATCGTTTTTAAAGTTGATAAGTCATTCTAATCCCATGGCCTAGGAGATTCAGCTTGTTATATACATAGCAATCAACCACTATAGTAATCAATGTGGGTGACGAATGCCTTTTTGACTTCCGGCCCGGTGGCGTAAACGGAGTGGATCGCTGTACCGCTCATATTTTCTTATGTAGTACTGTTGTACCCTACCATACTTTCTTTACTCAAACACTGAGAGAATATGTAAAAACAGGAAGTGTTCTTTCTTTACTTAAAAACAGTAAGTATAAAAACCGTAAGGTCAAACTGTAAGTATAGTGCCATGATTTTTATTTTATTTATTTCCCATTTCCCCGTAAACAGCACTTTGCGGCCTTTATAACGGGTTTTTCAACATCAACAACTTACAACACAAACATCCATGCCCTGGTTAGGGATCACCTACCCAGGCGGGATTCGAACCCGTGACCTACGGACTGGAAGGCGAGGACTTTACCCCACCGCCACCGAGGCGAGGCCGGATTGGAAGTATCATTCAAATCAAGAACTTATTTTACATGAATTACACTTATATGACTGCATCATGAAAAATTACTTCACTCAAATACAAAAAAAGTACCACTCCTTCATGTACTACAGAGTAAAAATTCCCTAATGGACTAATAACAGACAAAAACATTTCCTTATTTGGTCAAAGTCACAGGCCTGCTTACTAATGTCTAATTATCTCTCTGCCATAGCTCATAACCATTCCAGCAAACACCCTCCTCACCTGTGAGACCAATGATGAGGGCACAGCATTAACCAAACTGCTACTCATTGGTTTTGATCCTCTTCTGCTCCCCACAGATGAATGGGAGGTAGCACTGGACATCAATGATGGGAAAACTGAGAGTGGGCTTGCTGCCGCAGGAACATTCATCTGATCCACAGAAGCTGGTATGCCAGCTTCCTCACTCTCGGGAGTCGTGGAATAATGTGGACTCAGGGCCACCCCGACTGCTCCCTCACCATCACCTGCACCTCCTTCTGTTTCAGAGGCTGGGGCCTCTCCTCCACCTTGAGCCAGGTCCTCCTCCCCAAGAATTTCAGGACCTACAACACTCACTAAAGAGTCTGGCTCCTCTGGTGATGTGTCAACAGGCTGCATTGGTTGACCTTGAGCATCAGCATTTGAGGCCCTCCTAATCAAATTGCTAGGAACCTTGGAAGGAGGGTTGTGAGGAATGTTGCTCGCATCAATATGAGCAGATAAAATGGCAACCACTGCATCCCTTGCAAAAAGAACCTGTGAAAATACCAGAGTGATGAAAATTTCATGAAGTCATGTAATGCAGGTAATGGAGTTCAAGTCAGAGTCATTCTGTTTTTGGATGTGTGTATTACAAATCAATTAGAAAACCTACCTGAAGAGCATCGAGAACATGCTGAAGAGCAACCTGCTTTCCTGTATCAGTTTTGAGACTTATTATCATCTTTGATAGTGATGGCCTTGATAGAGTAGCACTGGATGCATTCAAGGTGGAAGATGAAGCATGGGATTGTGCACCAGTTGAAGCTCCAGCAGATGGAGTGTTTGTAGCTGCAGCTCCTAAATAAATCAACAATGAAATGAGAATGGTAAAATACAATGAGGAAGCAAGAGCTTTAGGAGATGAGAACTTTTTTCAAAGAGAATATTACTTTAGATGAAGTAATAAAAATCAAAACCTTCACTTTGGTACAGTTATGGGATTTAACCCAAAGTCCTCAACCAAATTTTCTGAGGATGATGCAGGATTCTTTGCTTTTATCACAGTCTTTAGGATTCATTATTTTGATTTTATTATGGTAATTAATAATCTGGGAACTTAAAAAATCCACTGTTTCTTCTACACTGCTCATGTCTGGCAAAACCTCTAATGTGGGACAACTATGGCCCCAACAATGCTCAACTATATGTGCTTGATGGTAGTAGATGGATTGGGCATATTCAAGGTAAAAGCAGATAAGATGAGAGTAGAAATCATCTTAAGACTACTGTAAGCAAAACAAGTAAAATAAAAAAGAATTCCTTTCCAAAACAAATGATGGATATTTTATTAATATCCATCACTCAGGCAGAATTAGCAACTGCACTCAACTGAAGTCAATGCATACTAGACCAAAATGTATACCTAGATATATTGGTGTATCACAACTAGTGTACGAATCTTGATTATCTACTCTAACTCACCATCATCCTCAGATGCCATTACAGCCATTCCAAGCATTGCTGAGCCCAATGGATCACGCTCAACGGCAAATGCAACTGGGTCTCGTGATGGTGGAACAAATTCTGTGTACGGCGCTCTAGTGGAATGTGGCAACAATGCATCAGATGACGCTGCACCTCTGCTCGAATCAGGAACTTCCTCTTCCACTGTCCAGGCAATGGAGTGAGATGATCCACAGGCAACTCGATTGATTTTGACACCTTCGAGCCCTCGTACAGGGGCTGGACGACGGTTAACAGCTGTAGTTCCATTACCCTGCTGTCCATGATCATTGTCTCCCCAAGCAAATACCTGAATTGAATAAAATTTCAATATATCAAGTAAACACTGTGAATATAATATTTTTCGAAAATGACACACATTAGCCATTATTTATGACTGCTTTCCATTACCTGCCCATCATCGGTAACAGCAAGACAATGTAGAGCTCCAACTGCTACTTGCACAACTCTGCGTCCAAGCAATGCTCCCTCAACTTTGGTTGGCCTACGAGCATGCCTATCCACTCCGTGACCCAAGCGGAAGTAGTCACCTTTGCCCCATGTCCACACCTCACCTGCTTCAGTGAGAGCCAAAGAAAATTGGGCACCACACTCAACCTGAATAACACCTTGCCCATTTAAACGTTCCACATTGCGAGGAAGGGTGCAGCCTTCACTTCCTCCTCGTCCCAGTTTGCCAAAATCACCATCACCCCAGGAAAACACACTACCATCCAATGTTAAAGCTAGAGTTTGAGCATCTCTGGATCCACAAGCAACCTGTTAACACAATAACAACAAAGTTATACATACATTAAATATTAATTCATAGATGAACTAATAATAGACAGTAAAATAAGTACATATTAGGATACTAATAATAAAATATAATCTAAGGCTTCATTTACATCCTGCATATTATAATCAGCAACAATTATGGATGAATAGTTGAATTTACTTTCTTAAATGATCCTGATTGAGGTCAATAAAATACCTGTATAACTCGTAGACCAGCCAAAGCTCGAACTCTCTTGGGTCGATGCTGGGAAAGCAAATCTCCATGACCTAATCGACCATATTCTCCAAGCCCCCAGGTATAGAGTTCTCCTGATGCTGTCACAGCTGCAGAGTGAGATGAACCACAAGCTATGTCTCGAATTCTTTTTGTTCGTAGAGCCTCAATCATTCGAGGAGAATGGACTGAGAAGCAACTTCCATGGCCAAGCTTACCATCATCTCCTTCTCCCCATGAAAATACCTACAAAGTTCAACAGCATTAATCTTCTTTGAATGTGTAACTATGATTCAATTAGATCAATTTTAAGAAAAAAATGCTACAAGTTAATTTATAATACTTGAATCGCAAATTATTCCAACTTGAATAACGGAAATTTATAGTTCAAGAAGTACCAATAAGATTTCTATAAGCTCACATAATTTCTATGAAATAACTCCTACAATGAGACTTCAGTAATAAATGTTAATAAGTATAATGTAGTAGAGCCAATTATCCATCATTTCATAAGCCATTCTTTAGATATTCTATTACAGTGGAACCCCGATCGATCATTCCCACATGGATCGTTTTCCTGCATTCATTGTTCGCTGTTCCTGGTCCAAAATAAAGTTCCATATAGGCAATGTAAGTTTTTCCCGCATCTTTCGTTCCCCCAAGTATCGTTTTCCTGCATTGAAAGTTTGGAGATCGTGGTCGCATCATATAATTTTCCCACATCCATTGTTTGATGAAAATAAGACAAAGTGTTTACAAAGCATTATTAATGGCTAATAACGACAGGCAAGTAGTTTGAATCTTCCACAGGAGATTGAACTACCATAGGGAGAAGCTCAGTGCCGTGGGATAGTTACATTAGCGCATTTCCCAAGATCCGCTATCCCCTCCATTCGGCACTTGCTTCCCCCATCTGATGCTTCTCCAAAATAAAAAAAAAGGTCCCAGCTCGCACAGGGATCGTATTGTGAAGACCTTAGCTTTGAAAGAAAACATCAAGTTACGCGAGAACAATAGAAACATATTTCACACCTCTCCCATTCTCGCCGAATGAACTTTTTCAGCCAACATCCTTCAAAGTTCCCAGTTTCTGGAGGTCAACTGCTACATGAATCACCTATTAGCCCAAAAGGTGTCTAACAATGAATTTCGGCATTTGGCACTATACTTTTATTAGATTGAAATATTAGTAATGTTCACATAATTTAAAAAAATTAGACCAAACATGACGTATTTCTAATGTTATTAAAGCATTTTTAGCAAGGAAATATGTAGTTGGAAAAATACGATGGTGATTTCTGGAGAAACTCGATATCCTCGCAGCCGAGCTTCTTGGCAGTGAAGTGGCATTTTTTTTCTTCCAAAAATGAGACATCAGGTTACAATTTACGAGTTTTAATACTAGTCTCACTTGTCAGAGTTACTGATGAAGCGATATCTCCTCAGGATATTTTGTTTCTACCTATTAACAATCCTAATTCATCTGCTCATCTGGCGCTACACTATTTAGAAATGAGTGGGTAAGTTGCCTTCTCTTTTGGACAAAATAATTTGCACATTCATATGGTCAAGCTGAACCCCCTGCAGTATGCTCTGCATATGCATTACGCAAAAGAATTAGTGCCGAACTTCATTTTGTATGAATGGTTCCATACTTTCCAGGGTGGTTGCACTTCAACCCAGCAATTGGAAGAGCATCGCAGACACCTAAGATTAGGACAATTGGAAAAATCGGCAGTGGCTGAGCATCACAACATCCTCGAGAATCATATGATTCACTGGGAAGAAGCGAAGCTGCTCTGTCGATCTCATGGATACTGGGACCGCGTAGTAAAAGAATCCATTCAGATTTGAAAAAACAGCAATAACATCAACAGAGACTGCGGCTATGATTTGAGCCATCAATGGGATCACCTCTTGAAAATACGAGGGGACTGGCAGCCAATCAGGAGACGCTGAACCGCCCTCACCTACAAATTTCTGTATATATACCCCGAGACTTTGAGGATTGGTATTGGATTCCTGAATCCCTGAAGACGATGGGCGAGTTGTCCATCGAAACGTTGGAAGGAGAAATGGAGGACCTGACCCGGTGCAAAACCCGAGAAAACTTCACTGTATCTGATGATGCCGGTCAGTCTGAATAGTATCAAAATACCTGATGCAATTTTGCATGTGATGCTATTAATATGGATTGACAAATCTAAACCTTAGCTTAGGCACAAGCCTAGGAAATTAATTTGTGAGGTACTTTCTATAATCGTAGATAGCAATTTAATCAATGGGCTACTGAGTGGAGGAGACCTTTTAGAGTAAAACTGAAGATAGGCTGTTCTACTGATATTTAAGGAAAGAGAATTTTTGATTCACACCATTTTGACATCTTTGGAACAGAAGTTTTAGAACCATTAGTTAACGCAAGTAGATTTTCAGCTTTCACAAGGCAAGAGGTATAATCAGCATACAGTATAGTAAAATTATCAGATACATACTGGGACAAGTCATTAATATGAATCAAAAACAGAAGTGGACCAAGAATTTAGGCTTAGGAAACACCACAATTTGTTATAAAGGGTAAGGATCTAACATTGACAGGACCATAGCAAATAAGCTAAAGCACTAAGCTAGCATTGATAGATAGCTCTCAAGTAAATATGATGTTTCCCTCAAAAAAATTACGTCACTTGGAGAATTATGTTTACTTCCCAAAGCAATGGTCCTGGGTATTAGTTGTTGGTTCCTGTTTCTTCTTCGGCACCCTAATATGCTAGATCAACATTTGCATTAGACAATACATTTTTGCGTGAATGTTAATCTTCTCCACGAAAACATCAATTTCATTAATTGATCATTTAATTATACAAAAAAAATCATCCTAAAAACAGTGGTTTCAGGCACTGGTTCTTGGTCCCTGTTCCTTTATTAACAAGATAAGGTTTTTTTTATATAGCATTTCCCATACTTAAACAAATGAGCAGGGTTCAAAATGGTTTTCGTGACAATCACTTCAGTGGTGATTCTTTTTAATTCTGGTTCCAGTTCTGACCTCAAGAATGAGTGGAACCAAGAATCCAACCAACACATCCCAATACATTAATTTGCCCATACCATAATTGCTAACATTATTCTAAAAGAATTCTTTGCAAAAAAACTAGAGTTTACTAGAAAATATACAATTTTTGCAAATGGAAAAGCGTTGGTTACTATCGATCAGTTACTTAATAAACCTAAGATAAAGTTAGGGTAAAAATTAATTTAGAACAGATTCATAACATAAACTCAGAGATCACCATGATATTATTTTGTGAATTGAAACTTACCTTCCCATCCACAGTAAGAGCTAATGCATGCTTTCCTCCAGAGTGTACAGCTACTTTGCAAACAACATACTGATTCAATGCTGTGATCTGTCGAGGAGTAGCAACATTACTTCGATGTCCAAGCCCAAGACGTCCATTTGTTCCTTCTCCACATGAGTATACCTTAGAGGAATGGAATGAAAAAGCTCTATTTTTTAACTGTTTTAAAGCACTATAACTTATATACTGATTAAAAACCCTACACTATAAAAAAAGGGAGTATCCTAAATGCCAGCACAATAAAGGTTCCAAAAAAATCACCACATACAATGAATAATTATAATAAATTTTAGATGGAAAAACTAACAAGGACATGAGGCAAGGAAATTAAAGATTTTGGAATTAACTTAAAGAAAAAAATCACTTCATTTAATGGTTGAACCATGCCTGAGAAAGGTTTTCTTCTACTTACTAATTTTAGATAAACACTAAGAGATAATTTTATAACCTGGAACACCCATGCCTCACATAGCGCAAGGGATGTGTTCCTTGGGGTCTTTGCACTATACGAATTTGCTTAATATGAGAGCATTTTAACATTGGGAAGATAGGGATGCGTTCCTGGTAGCATAGGTCTTGGGTATCTAATTTCCTCTAAACCATATATATTCCCATAAATAGCCTTAGAATACCTTATTTATATACATTTTATAGTTTAAAGTATCTTTAAAGATAGTAGGCACGCATTCAAAGAAAGTTATTTAAGAAGAAATTCGTACATGCTTTTGAAATTCCCTCCTGTCGTGTGGGTGGGCTAACATCTGCTATCTCAGGGGTTTGCAATGCATTGCTGGCAGTTGACGATTTTTCAAACCAGTCTAAAAACAACTATTGTGTCACCCAGGCCCTTTTGTCGCTCATCGAAATGATAGGCAAATGCTACTTTGAATGCCATTTCATAGCTAATGGAGTTTATGAATGATAAATCATTTTAATTTGAAGTCCTCCGAGACATTATCAGCTATGTGAAATTCTTTAAATGCCTTGAAACCTGACCCAGGTTTTACTTCCCTGAAAATGAATGAACGAGAATGCATTCTTTTCTACATCAATAACACTAAAAACTAGTTGAGGGGGAAAGGAGCCACTTTCAATCACAGCTTAGAGTTCATAAGAAAATGTTGCGGTGACTGCGTTATCAACACTTGCAGATTCACTTGATATCGCCACACTGAAAATACCTGCTTTCCGTTTAAAATTCTGGAACCAACCGGAGCTTTCACTAAATGTCTCGGAGCGATTAACACCCTCGTCTTTTTTTACAGATTCACAATGAACTTTCCGTATGTGTTGACCGCTTGGTTGAAGTTGGTGCGGTTGAGGTCACTGATGTTTTAACTTGGTCTTTATTCAGAATAAGGCATCGTGATTTTAAACTTCCGCACAATATAGCTTTGACGCTCTCCATTTTCAAAGCAATTGACCTCTTTCAATTTCTCTTCTAGGTTTATGGTATTTCTTGATAAATTCTTGATTTTTCTACCCGCATTCCTATTTTTTGCTATTTTTCTCTTGGTTTTTACTCTGTATGACTCTATCAAAATCACCTTCTACTGCTGAACTGTAATCCTGAGACACAGAGGGCCTATGACTCCTGGGAGGGAACGAAGCTTTTGTGTTTGAGACTCTATAGCGGACCCTTTTATGTGTTGATGCTATTAATACGCAACTCGGTCACCCCTCCATTTCTCCCTCGTGAATACTGATGACCATGGAGGCTTTAGCTTAGATCTTCTACCTGGAAGTCAATCGCCCAACGGCAAAAATTACGTCTCAAACAGTATTGCTTTAAAAAAATCATTTCCACTAGCTCCACGCTTAATTAATGATCTAAATTAACTACACCCATGTCTCGTATAGCGTAAGGGATGCGTTCCTTGGGGTCTTTGCACTATACGAATTTGCGTTATACGAGAGCGTTTTAACATTGGGAAGATAGGGATGCGTTCCTGGTAGCATAGGTCTTGGGAATTGAATTTCCTCTAAAACATATATATTCCCATAAATAGCCTTAGAAAACATTATTTATATATTTTTTTATAGTGTAAAACATTTTTAAAGATGGTATGCACGCATTTGAAGACTTTTATTCACGTTAAAAAAAATTCTTACGTGCTTTTGAAATTCCCTCCTGTCGTGCGGGTGGGCTAACATCTGCTATCTCAGGGGTTCGTAATGCATTGCCGGCAGTGGACGATTTTTCAAACCAGTCTAAAAACAACTATTGTGTCACCCAGGCCCTTTTGTCGCTCATCGAAGTGACAGGCAAACGCTACTTTGAATGCCATTTCATAGCTAGCGGAGTTTATGAATGATAAATCATTTTAATTTGAAGTCCTCCGAGTCATTAGCGGCTACGTGAAACAGTCTTTAAATGTCTTGAAGCCTTCCCAGGTTTTCCTTCCCTGAAAATGAATGAACGAGAAAGCATTCTTTTCCAATAGAATATCGTCTCGTCAACACTAAAAACTAGTTGAGGGGGAAAGGAGCCACTTTCAATCACAGCTTGGAGTTCATCAGAAAATGTTGTGGTGACTGCGCTATCAACACTTGCAGATTCACCTGATATCGCCGCACTGAAAATACCTGTTTGCCGTTTAAAATCTGGAACCAACCGGGGCTTACACTAAATGTCTTGGAGCGATTACCAACGTTGTCTTTTTGTACAGATTCACTATGAACTTTCCGTATGTGTAGACCGCTTGGTTGAAGTTGGTGCGGCTGAGGTCACTGATGTTTTAACTTCGTCTTTATTCAGAATTAGGCATCGTGCGTTTAAACTGCCGCGCAATATCGCTTTGACGCTCTCCATTTTCTAAGCAATTGACCTATATCAATTTCTCTTCTAGGTTTATGGTTTTTCTTGATAAATTCTTGATTTTTCTTCCCGCATTCCTATTTTTTGCCATTTTCTCTTGGTTTTTACTCTGCATGGTTCTATCGAAATCACCTTCTACTGCTGAACTGTATTCTTGAGACGCAGAGGGCCTACGACTGCGGGGGGGGAACGAAGCTATTGTGTTTGAGACTCTATAGCGGACTCTCTTATATGTTGATGCTATTCATGCGCAGCTCGGCCACCGCTCCATTTCTCCCCCGTGAATACCGATGACCTTGAAGGCTTTAGTGTAGACCCTCTACCTGGAAGTCAATCGCCCGATAACCTATGACGGCAAAAATTACGTCTCAACCAGTATTGCTTTAAAAAACTCATTTCTACTAGCCCCACGCTTAATTAATGATCTAAATTAACTCATTCTGTTAAGGAGACGAGATAAATTACTTAGGTAGGCCGGCTATCTGGACCCAATGACTAGTAATCCTTTTGGCCATTGCACAGCAATGGATTTCGATTAATATATAAACAAAAAAGGAGATTTGAGGCAAGCAATAATTTTTGTATGCGTAAAATGATAGAAATTTCCTGGTTACTTAGCGCAAGTTCACGTTTTATCACGAGAGCGTTTAAGATTTTTGATTAGGCTACACTGCGTTGCAATGTTTCCCCGAGGAACGAATTTGCGCTATATCGAAATTGCGCTAATCGAAATTGCGCTATACGAGACATGGTTGTATTGTCATTCTGTTAAGGAGACGAGATAAATTACTTCGGTAGGCTGGCTATCTGGACCCAATGACGAGTAATACTTTTGGCCATTGCACAGCAATGGATTTCGATTAATATATAAACAAAAAAGATTTGAGGTAAGCAATACCATTAATATGCGTAAAATGATAGCAATTTCGTGTGTACTTATACATTTTATCGTGAGAGCATTTAAGTTTTTTGATTAGGCTACACTGCGTTGCGATGTTTCCCCGAGGAAAAAATTTACTCTGCATCAAAATTTTGCTAATCGACATTGCACTATTCGAGGCATGGGTGTATTATATTCCAATTTATATTATAAAAATAAAATAATTAATAAACCTCATATATAAATAAACTGCCACAAAAAGCAATTGACGAGCAACAACTTTTGCTTGAAAGCCTCATTAATGAAAAATATCTCCATATGTATACGCAGGAAAAAAAACATGCTTTGACAAACATTAGATAAATTCTCTCTTCATTCTGAGATTTATGTAAGACGATAATTTAAGAGCTAAACATAAAAATAAGTTAATATACAGTAAGCAAACCATCAAAATTATAAGGTCACAATGACTACAGTCCATACCTTTCCCTCATGTGATACAACAAACAAAGATTTGGAGCCTCCAGCAATATGGGTTGGTCGGAGACTGGACAGCACATCCGAAAGGATGGGAGTTTTTACTTTAGACCCTTTCAATCCTCCCAACTGGTCTTTATCATTCAATCCCCATACATAAACTCTTGAACGACCCTTAGGGACGTGTGTGGCTGACAATGGTTGGACATGACTTCTAAGAGATGCTAGACCATCTTCCTCCCAGTCAGATGCTAAGAAAGCAGCCATTTCAGCATCTCCATACATATCAAGAGCCATATTCCTATGAGAATTTCCCTTGTCATCTAAATTTTCACCATCCAATTCAATGTCTTCATCTAAATCATCTTCTTCTTCTTCATCCCAGTTATCTTCAGTATGTGGCTTCGAGTCAATATTTTTTTTGTAGCCAACCACTCTCAAACCATGTATCTATAAAAAAAAGAAAATGAAACTTATTATTTCCAAGTTTCCTCTTGGAAGGGGCCAGAAAAAAAGAGTGGTTATCAGAAGCTGAGGGATTGAGGAAAAGCTATGACTTACCTTGCAATCAACACCATAGCTACGGCATGACCGAATCGCAATTTCAATGCAGGCATAATATTCCTTAAGATCAGAAACAAGTGCGACTGTGGTGTCCGTTTCCAAAATGTTTACAGTGCTCAGCTTATTCATAGAGTTAAATGTGTCACCTCCACTGACGACTACTAAAGAGGGAACATATGTAATATCTGACTGGTCGACAGTCATCTGCAGGAGATGGATTATAACATCTGGCTGCATCTCCAGTCTTATCCAATGCTGTAGAATTAAAAAAAAAAATTAAATAAATATGTGAGCACAGTGAGTTGTTTCCCAAAGTTAAAAATTTTCATGAAAAATGATGAAATGATTTAACTACCATTACTAGTATGTACTAAACAGATTAGTAAGGCCCATGAGACAAAAAATATTTGAGAACTGATTCATAGATACCTTTCCCTGTGGACCACATGTTTGCCAGTAACCTCCCGAGTGATCAACCATTCTGTGAGCAGTGGCGTCACGAGATGAAACAGCTAAGGTTCTAACACACTGAGACCAATCATCAAACAATGGGCTTGGGCTATCCTCTCTTTTATCTCGGCTTCTTTTATGACGACCAGGTTTCCCAGCAAAAACAGCAGCACTTCCTATGATAGTAAGAGATTGAATTTGGTTTCAACTAATGATAGGAGAGTCTATTAATCAAATAAAATAAATATCTAAATGAAAGTCAGCTTCGAAAGTGCACGATTCCCATCAGGATTTATGGATCAGCTGTATCTGATTCATCTATCGCTATAACTTGCAATAATTCTTAGAGGCATCAAGGGGATTGATTAATTTCAATAGATTCACGGTAATTGGGCCATCATATATGAGGGGCAGCCACTACTTTGGAAAAAATCTTCAGGAATACAAACAAATTGAAGAAATAGCTTGAGTTGCACCTGGTTAATAGTGACAGAAAGTCATTTAGGCCAAGTATAGTTGGTTTGATCCCAACACTTATGTGAAGATATGAAAATTTTCATAGCATTAGAAACTAACTAAGTATATTATCCCACACAAATGCGCTAATCCTGGGCACCTATTCTCATAAGTAGTCTCTCTTAACGCTGCTTATATATATATAACAAACTTTCAATGTAAGTTCCAACCTACTCAAACTCACTTTATAGCATTACTAAGCTATCCAAAAGCAACTTAAATTTTGCTGCCATGAGGCTTCATCTATTCTGGATTGTTAATATCTTTAGCAACAAGTACCATGGAGATGGAGACTGGGCTGCAGATGATGGATGACACTTCGCCAAGTGATAGTGGACCAAATTAAACACCATCCATCTCATAAAGGTTTTTGTAATGGAGTGAGATGATTCAAAATAAAAATCCACCTCGGTTTTATCAATTTAGCAACAGAATAAAACAGATTACTTGAGTCAAAGAAACAAAATTGAAACACATAGATGAGGCAACTGATGTCAGAGCACCATAAATTACTGAGCATCTACAGTAACTGGGTCAGAAGTATGCAACGGCTGACCAATGGAAACAAAATTCAGAGGCACTAGCTGAAAAACTTGATATGTATTGATAATTTGGAGGATATATAGGATTGGCTGCTAGAATGGCAAAGTGCAATTGGAATAAAAATTAAAAAGGCTGATTTTTGAGCAGATTTCCAATTGCTGTAATAGTTGTATGCTTGTTGTAAATATTTGAATATTTAATGATTCAAGTGTACCATTCCTAATTGTAAAGCAGACCCCAAGGGACAGAGTCACATGCTTCACTGTGTCAAGATACCAAATAGAATAATAAAATAGGTATAACATAGAGTTCCCTTTTAGTGATCACTGTACATGACAGTATCATGGAAAGAAAAAAAATAGGGTAAATATGTCCCATACTAACCTCCTTAAATTTGACACCGTAAAACCATCAAAAGTGCATTCTATGCATATTAAAAGTGTATGTGTCTTTGCACAAATTGCAGTCAACATTAGCAATTGGCAACAGTAATCACAGAGCCATGTGAAATCCACTCACAAATAGCAGTTGATCATTTGAATGCTTCAGATAATGAGAGCACTTATTGAAAGTATACATAACTTTAACTTAGAATATTATTGTCAATTTACAAAAGCAGGATCACCAGCAACAGTATTTACCTCCCACATAGTAAATCCAATTTCATATTCCTACTTGTGGTTGCGACACAGTTACGCCATGAATCTCACTCGGTCATATCAGTATGAAATAGATGACAATACCTGGTCAATGCCAATTCTCCAACGATTCTTTTCATTCAGATGTGACCAAGTTGATCATCATGAAAGATGAGGGATTAAACTAAAAAAATTAAATTCCAGGACATCACAGCATGAATTGGAAAGTGCTGGGACATGCCAGAGTTAGTGTGACAGCAACAAGTCCTTTTTAATGAAAGACTGAGTTGACTGCAAATACACTGAGCTATTATGCTAAATTCCTAGTGCAAGTATGAACTCAAACTATACGTATCATTTATAAAAGTCAACTTCTACACAGACTAAGGTTCTTTGAATACCTACTTTAGCTACGTGTGGGTTCTCCATCATGTTTCATATAGGAATGGAAGCAGAGGAGACTATTGAGAACTAGCAAACTAATCAAAGTAACATAAGAGAACTTTTTGGAAGGCTTCAGATGAGAATTTAAGATATGTATCTACCCTGGAGAAAAATATTACATTGATGTAAAAACTTCTACCATAAAATTTTGCTAAAAGATGTACTCACAGCTGCCTCTGAGCAAAATGTTAAGTAACTTTCCTAATATGAAGAATACATTGACTTGAAAACATGAATGTTAATATTCCAAATGGCCTATATTGACATGAAATACTTTAAATTACTTGAAATGGGATGGAAGAAATTATAAGAAAAAAAATTAGAGATCAAGTCCATTGATAACTACCACAAAATGTTATTTTCTCAAAAATCACTGACCTGGCTCTGCAATCCTGTTAAAGTGATGTCTCCTATGAGTTATCCTAGAGTAAAAGCATGCTTCACAGTAACTGAAGGATTCACATGTTTTACAACGAAACCGTGGCCCAACCAATGGTGATGCACCACAACCGTCACAATGAATACCATTGTGTACAACATTAGCTCCTATAGCAGCCGATGGGGCAGACATTCCAACAGAAAGTAGATCTGATTCTTGAGTATGAGATGGCCAGCTAGTATGATGAGTGGTATCTCCAAAACCATCCCTTCTATTTCCAAAACGTCCTAATGAAAACAAGAATTTAAGTGCTAAAAATGTAAAGCATATGATAAAGTAGAGATAAAAAAGGAAGATAGCTAATGTGAAAATTTATGAGTGCTTGCAGGGATATCTCAATGTAATTGAAAATCTGTTCATATGAACCTTGCCACAGGTATTTCCATGCAGATGATGTTTCTAATGAGAAATTAAATTTTAAAAATGATTTAGAATGAGATGAAAATCAAAAATGAGACATGAAAGTGAATGAATGGAATATGGAAATCCTCTCTAATTTCATTTTCATGCAATAATTCTAAGACTGATTAAAAATAGCAAATGGCATCAATTAGACATATTCACTCCTCACACTAAGGAGTAATGTTACCAAGTAAGTTCATTCATTATGTTTCAGTAGATGAGCCATAAAAAATTAAGGCATGTACAGGTGGAGCTTATATAAACCAGTTGAGGCTAATAATATAGCATTCTTTCTCATTTTATAAAACTTCTGCATACACACTTCTGCCCGGCAATATGAATTTGATGATACATGCAACATTTAAGTGGCCACAAATCCTAACTTTCAAAATTTTTACGTACGTTTCAGTTTTTTATGGTATTTTCAGAGAAAATTTTTATAAAATGCCTACTGTATATGTAACAATATTCAGGCGTGCTGGAAGGTCATCAATTTCATAATTCCAATAAAAATTAACAGGAGAAAAAAGATCATCAAGGCATGGAATATCACCTTCAAATTTTTCAGTTAGTACTAAAATTATACATGAACTGGTATTATTAGTTTTGCATACAGTTTGAAAGTTCAGCAGGGTTATTCCACTAATCGTATGGCCGGGCCATAAGTGGAAATCGACCATAACTACGGCCTCGAGACATACGTATGGCTTCGAGCGATTCTACTCTGAGCGAAAGGCCATAAGTCGGGCGGTAGCTATGGCCTAAAGGCCGTAATATTATGGCCTGCCTCGGAGGCGGTCATAACACGGGCCATACGAAATAACATTGCTCGCCTAAGGCGTTATAAAAGAAACTTACGAAGTGTCATCGATTACATAGCGATTGTTTCAAGAAATATATGAATATTGTGGGTGAGCACATACGGATTCAACGGGCATTGGCAAGATATATTTAAAAAAGACGTCGATTTCATAAGGAGGATACGGGATACGTGTAGGTAATCCGTTCGCATACGATGACGATTATATTTTCATTAACTATTTCCGTGCGTCAAAAGTTGTTACTTAATTTTTAAGTAGATATAGCGGATGAGCTAAAAGTTCGCTTGTAGTTAAAAAGTTAGGAATACTTTTAACGGATGCTCTGCTAAAGTGAACGGAGGAACGGGCCCGTTCCTCTTCCCGGAGCCGGCTTTTATTTGCTTTCTGTGCTACATTTGCTAGCAGATTCCTTACTTGTTTCGATAAGCTGTAGGTAGTTTGAAATATCCGCTATTAAATGTTTTATATTTTAAGATTCTCGTAGCATAACGGTTCATGAGGGAGGATATCTAAGAAACATAGGGCAAGAAATTTTTTTGGCTGTAAGGCAATCTTTCAGTAAGTGGATGCGTAAAGGACAAATGTCGTCCACAAATCAAGGAAAGAATGATAGTCTCATATTGATGTTTTAACTTTATACAGCTACCGAAACATAAGCCTCTGATAATAAAAGTAATGAAACTTAAAGTTTCAATTTCATCTTTAGATTTCGTGCATTGGCTGGATTTATAAGGCTTTTGGGGTCAAATGATTGCAGCCATGAGACAATAGTTACACCATTGGAAGGAGAGGAAGGGGGTTAGAACTACAATAGGATGTCATGTTCTAACTATATCCATTACATGCACAATTCACGAATATTACAATACTGCACGGTACAAAATTCTTCTGCTTCTTCTCGCCCGTGATTTGCGTTCTTCACTTGTTTTAAAGATCTTCAGCGTCTGCCGCTAGATTAGTGTTTAAAGAAAATCCAAATTTATCCTTTAATAAGAGTCCATTTCGGTTAAGTAACATATAATTAATATTTTATTCACGTTGGAACAAACTTCCTTCTCAAAAAAATGACTAGTATATAAAAAAGTGAACCAAACTTATAGTACCAATTATAATTCTCATACTCGCCTGCAGAAAGGGCGTTAAGACTTTTGGCCGGGCCATACGATATGGCCCCTCGAGAGTGGAATCGGTTTTGGCTGTAATTTCGGGTCAGACCATAAGAAAGTTACGGCCGGCCATACGTATGGCCCCGTTTAGTAGAATAGCCCTGCAGGGGAGTACACATAGAGAAAAAAATTTAGCGTATTGTTTGTTGCCTATACCTGAGGGGCACAGGGCCATGAGATTTATATTGATATTAAAAGGAATCCTCGGATAAAATAAATGATCACCTCTGCTGATACATAGCTAGCAATTATTTACAGTAGTTAACTCAACTTAATGATAGTAAGTGTTAGGACTATTCTTTTGGATAAATTACCATGTGAATTCCAATCGAACCATTGCATATAATTAACCCTTTCCCTGCAGCTCACTCTTTGGGAACCGACCAGTCACATGTGGCGAAAGCGCTGAGCCCATGGCTGGGAGGAAGAAAGGGTATGTTCACATCAGCCTGCCGTGGCAATGTACCAGGTGCGTTCATAGCAGCGAGAGGGTTAATGCCCATGTATGTACATTAGCAAGTACAGCAATGGTGCAATGTATGGCAGAGGAAGGGAAACACAGCAGACAAGAAATGGAAACAATGACAGGATGGCTATCATAGCAATCAAAGAATAATAATGGAATTAGCAGCTGTACTGGAAGACTTGATTGGTAATGGAGATGGTTTCATCCCTTTAGATTCCGGGTTTTAGATATTTAAACCACTATAACTGTATTAAAACTTATTGAAAAATATTATTAAAAATTCAGCAAACTTTCTATTTAAATGTATGCCGAACTTGACTCAATACTAACAATTTTTTAGCCAAACAATGTATGAATGATTACCAGACAAAGCACAAAATCAGTGCAATAGCCTCAGGAAGGGTTTAGCCTAATAGGCCACCTCAGGTAGATGAAGCAAAGTAATTTCCTCAGACTATGCCCCCTGGTGCATGAAAGTGAGAGACAATGTTCACCCCAACCAGTGTGAGTAGCAGATGACCAGTGGTTCATAATACTTATATTAGATTTGGCACCAAAATGCTTTCTTAAAACTACGGCTGAAAGTCTCCACTTTTCGAGATTTGTGATAGAAAATTACTGCTTGACTCCAGCTCAGTTCCGAGATTAATATGCTTAAAAAACTGAGTTTCAAGCTTGCTTGAGATCTCTGTTGCAGTGGACCTGATTTTTCTGGGCGTTGCAATATTGTGAGGAGAAATTCTGACCTCAGTCTCTCCGATTTCGATGTCAACACACATATGAGTGTGGTTACAAATACAAATGTTTTAATTAAGTTTTCATCCATTTTTAAACAAACCTTTTCAAAAAAAAATATATTTAAAGAGATGATAAAGTGATCACATCGTTGTGCTATGTGGTATTTCACTGCTATCCATAGCTGCATTGCAATTGTCTCAATTTGCTTATTTTAAAGTGGGGAATTGCAATCATCTCATATATTTTTTCTCGATTTTTTAATGATTAAATCTAGAATTAATATTATTTTTAAATTTGCATAACTGATGTTAATTTTGTTAATAGCTAAATTTTACACTTTAAATTCAATTTTTTTCCTGCAAGAAATACAGTCGGATCCGGATTTAAGGTCTTCGCATTTAACGTTTTTCCGCATTTAGCGTTTATTTTTTTGGGTCCCGATTCATTCCCTATTAGGACAATGTAAAAATTATCCATACTTAGTGTTTCCGCATTTTGCGTTTTTCCGCATTTATTGTCGTAAAAATTGGTCCCACTCAAGATTTTTTTGTCCGATTTAACGTTATTTCATGACGGTTCATCCAAATCTTCGAATTTATGCTCATCAACAAGTACAGTCTCATGAAAGTTTACCAAGAGTCGATAGAATCTACCGGGGAACGCTTCTTCAACTGCTTTCTTCCGCGAGCGCAGCGCTGCGACCTTCAACTCGCAAGTTGGGTGATTTGTTTTCTCGTAACGTTTCGCTCCTCTTCTGATCCAAACACCAGACACTTTTTGTATCAGATCCGATCTAATGGAGCAAAGTCATCCCTTTATAACCTCGAACTACCTTATCCTTCACTTCTTGAACTTGACTTCGATGATACGTGACGACTGACGACACGGGTTATCCTCCGAGGGCCGCTACAATAATGGTTTTCTCGTTATGTTTTCAATTGATGGCTTATGCCCCTTTCAACTCTACTCCCTACGGGCAGTCGACTATTAGCCAAATATTTTTTCAGTCGGCTACTTTCTCTGTTCGAAAGAGGAGGCCCAATATCAATTGCGCAGTTCACTGGAAGATTCTTTCTATAATCCATTCCAAGGTCAGTTTCCACGGAGGAACAGCGAAAGAACAAAGGAAGTGTTTCCCTTGTCATGACCGTGAGTGAGAGCATTCTTTCCCTACGGAACAACATTATTTTACATCGTAATTTAGATATCCCGGAGCCAATTTATCGACATGCGGCTGGTTGATATCGCTGCCGATTCAAAAATATTTGTCTGGTGCTAATTAATGTCAAAAGAGAATGACAATCAGAGTTTTGACGAACTATCACGGTCCATGACTCTAAATAAATCGCTCATGCTGGAAAAAAAATCACCGCATACTCACGGTAGAATAGATGAGCGCGGAAAAATACGAAAATCCGGCAGGTATCCCTTGGTGGTTGACTTCGACATCATAACCCTGACGAAATTGCCAAACTCCAGAGGCACTGACAATTTTTCGGATGAAATCCAGTTCTGTTGAAGATTAAACCTTTTCACTTAACAGAGTTAAGCTAATCGTACAACCAAATTTTATTAAAAGCTGCCGAGAAACAAGGCGAGCCGGAGTCAAGGTGATCAGCGCGCCGCGTAAGCAACTTCTCCCGGCTCCATTCGACCTGCATAAGGCCGCGGATACATGACAACGAATCTGGTGTTATCATCGAGTTGAATCACCGTCGACTTGTACGCATACTAAAATATGATTCTACTTTTTTGGATGACCTCGAAATCTAAAATGTGCACATAGGAGGCTTTTTAAGGCTCATAAATTCCTTGTTTTGCCGAGGCAACAGAAAACGTTAAGTTGGCAAAATTCCAGAAAACCTCACTTTTACTAGATATTCGGTAGTTGAGAATTCGGGATTAGCGATCTTCTGCTGTCCCTTTATTTCACTCATTCCTCATGATTTTTCGAGTACCTACTTACATCTTTTCTTATTATATTAGAAATGCTATAGTCACCTACATGTCACTTTTACAGAAAAAATTCTAAATTTCATCGAGACCACTGAAATATGATAAGAATGGAATCACTAATGTCCATAATAATAATAATAATGTGTGGGAATGCTTTTAAGTTGATGTTTATTCGAATTTTCTTAAAATATGTATTTCATTAAAACAATTGTCATCCTCTCATTACTTATTTTTACTACCCATTTCTTTAGCTGATTCCTGAAAAGTATTATCCAACCGTCATAGGGCAGAGAACATATATCTTAAAATATTTCATTAAAACAATTGTCATCCTCCCGTTACTTATTTTTACTACTCATTTTTTTAGCCAATTCCTGAAAAGTATTATCCAAACTTCATAGGGCAGAGAACATTTCATTAAAATTTTTTTTGCTGCATTCAGCACCTATTAGTTACTTAAAATAATATTTTTTATTCATAAAAAGCCATTCCAATCATTTCAGACCCTAAATCCTGAAAAAAATGGCAGGTCCTCATTTAGTGTTTTTCCGCATTTAGTGTTTTAAATTTTGTCCCCCCTGAAAAACCTTAAATCAGGATTCTACTGTATTTTTAACAACGAAAAATATTTTACTGCACAGCTCTTCATGATTAACTTGCTTTGACAAGCTACGATTAAAGGTTTTAGTTTAATAAATAAAAATAAGCACCATCTTGGGTGCTCCAAAAAGTTAAGTTAATGAATAAATTAAATGCATCACTCAACTACCGATGCCAAAGAGACTTCAATTGCCTTGTGAATTAATCGTATTTTAAATACTGACATGCAAGCGTGACAAAACTTTCTAGAAAACAGTAGTTTTCCATTTTTTTGAAAAATCTTACAAGTGGCTCCTGACAATATTACAATATTTTAACGGGCTGAAAAATAGCATCATCTATTACTGTGATACTTCGTCTTTATTTTCACTAAGTTCAAAAAACTTGTACTGGTTTTGGGTGTCTTTACATTACAAAAGGCCTAGTGCCAAGTGCATGTGACTTCTCACATAAAAAAATACCATTTAAGAATTTAAGGACATTTAAGGACTTACAGAAATAACAAAGATGAAAAAAGCAATTTTGAAAAAACACTCAATATGTAACTCCCATAGGAATGATTTTAAAATGAATATTTTAAAATTTTGCAAACCCAGCCATGAATTAGATTCTAGAGAGCAGTTTGAAATTTTTAAATTATTGAAAACAGGACAAGACTCTCATAAACGAATATCTTTGCCCATCTTTTCCCCTACTTTGGTATCTATTTTAAAATTCATCTCCTCCTCTGTTAGGATACTTGGTTACAATAATGAAATATACAAAATAATTTATGCTTGATCATAATGATTACTCACCGAAACCCAGGTCACTTTATGTCAAAAAAGTTGAGGCATAAGTAACAGGTGACTAACCAAGAAACCTGATAATGTTTAAGTTTTCCTAGTTATAAATGCTGGAATACAGTCCATCTATTAATTTTCTTTAGGAGACTTTAGGCAACATCAGAAGGAGTATGCAAAGTAATTCTTAATTAAGCCCAAAATTTCTACAAAAGTGGGTGTGAGAAGATTAATTTAAATATTAATTTATTTTATATCAGGATCCAAAAACTCAATTTTAGGAATATATTGCATGTCATAAGAAGTCGAAGAAATGAACAAAAATTTACTTTGGGTATTAACTCCTCGTCTTGCAGCAGGTCCCCTGGATAGGATCTTAGGATCCAAGGATGACAGTGATTGAGGGGCCGAAGAAGCAGCAGAGGCATGAGATGCAGCAGGAGGGGAAGATAGGGAGGCAGGAGATGAGGCTGAAGCATACTCCAACACCTCAAGGTGGAAGGCTCTGATCCAATAAGGACTTCCTCTTTCCTGCCAATCAACCTGCCAATATATAAAGTACAGGTGAGATCAAATCCACTTCCTACAAAAGAATAGAAAAGTGATTTTCAATTCAAGAATCAGCTTAAATTCTATAATTTCCTTTAACTATCCACTTATCTAAGGAGAATCCCAACATGTGATTTAAATGACAATCCCAAAAATCGTGATAAATAAAAACGGATTTCAAGAATTAGGTAAATAAAATATTGACTGAATTTTTACCTTACACATGTTACTAATCATACAACACCAAATCAACTCTCTGTTGAGAATGTACATTTGTATTCTTATTGCTTCTGGTCTTTAAGTCAGGTATGTGTCATTTTGATAATAATAATAAAAAGGCAAGGAGTACATGGAACACAAAATTATCTCATTAAATGAACAGCTTCCTGATTTCTTTTAAATGAATACATTATAATGCCATTTCACGCCACGTATGATAATAAAAAGGTGCTCATTTACAAAGGCGAAAAAACTAAATGATCTAACATACATTTATAAACCATGAATCAGTAATGGAATAAAACTTCTATTTTCGGTCAGCATCACTGAGCAATGAAATATTTTTGAGCGAAATTGTTCAGCAAAATGAAAACAAAACTTTGGAATGAACTTCCTTGTAACAATCTCCTTCCATAGTTCTGAGACAGACATCGCAGTGCATGAAGGAAACATATCTATGTACCTCCCTGAGGAGATGATCCTATCACACAATGCAAGCAGCTGACCCTTAATAATAACAGCTATCAAACAAAGACTGAATTGAATTGCTAATTGGTCACAATCAATAAATAACCTTGATAATTCAAAATAGAACTGGAATGATACAATAAAGGTGACAATAATAACTTTTAGCATTAAGGGAATGTAGATAATTATACTGTCATATCAATATTCACCAAACAATTCTTTGTAATTTTTTTTAATTTTGGAAGGAGTTGAATAGATGGTAAAAAGATTGGCAATAGCAAAATAAATATAGATCATGAGTAAATACTGCGGTGAATTTTATATAATGACTGAATATTTTGAGACATTTCTAACAATTTCCTATATATTAGTACCATTTCATAATGCAAGGGTAACCTGAAATTTCCAATAATAATATGAAATGCAGTGAATTTTATGCTAAAAAAATACAATCACTAGTATTCCATATTTTGTTCAGCAACCAAAACCTACACATATGATCTAAAGCCTGTAATCATGGCAAATAAAGAAGGTTGTAATAAAGAATATAGTTGCATTATAACATAGACTCAACTAAAATATTATTCATTAGCAATCCCAGGAGAACACTTCCATGGGAGCAGGCAAAAACAGGCAGCGCTTAACAATTTTCCGTTAGCTTCTTTTTCATCTAGCACCCAAAGCAAGAGATGTTATATCAGCCCATGGAAAACTTTTCTGGGTGTGAGTAATAAGTCTGAAAGCATAAAAGGCAACCACCCAAACTCAAAGCAACTACCACTCACCAGCTGAGTTAGTATGGAGGAATGTTAATTGTGCACAGAAAAAAATGAAGGTAACCAGGCTATGACTGATTTACATTACTTTAGTATGGCATTGAATGCATAAGGATATACAGCTCAAATATATTTTTACAAAATGATGGTAGTTATATTTTGCTATGTAAGATTTTAAAATGAGTTCTTTATGTCAGTAAAAAATATTATATTATTACTTAATACCAAACAGGAAATCACCAGTCTTTTGAGTAAAAAATGAATCATCAGGAATGAGATTGATCCACAGATTTCTTTTTCTCTCCTATCACAAGACAAAAGCCCAGTCAAGTTGGTCTTGTTTTGCATTAAGTCCCCAAGTTCTCGCCCAATTGATACTCCTATTCAATAATTGACTCCATTATCTTAAGATTGATATTTTTAAAAATTTCCCATTTTTTTAGCATAAGTAAAAGTTTTAAATCAAAGCATTAAGTCAGTACTTTGAGTTCCATTTGAAATACCATAATTTGAGGTAATTTGTTGACATTAATCAGTTAAAATCTTGTATATACATAAAATATTCAAGTTAAAAATTAAAAATAAATTTCATTGGAATCAAAACCAAATTATAATAATTAAGTAATTCAATTTAAATGCTAAACAAATGACAAGTTATTCTGTACAGCACAATCCACTTGCCTCCACCAAGTCATCATGATTCTTTGCCACATACTCAACATGGAGTACACGTCCAACATCACCATAACGTAATGCCTCTCCATACGCTCTTGTACAGCATCGTACTAGTGCACCCGGTTTCAGAATCTCCCTGATGCAACTAGCATACTGATAAGGTGAGGCAAAACTAGATGGCTTGATTGATGGAAGATCAGCCAATGGGTATGAGGCGGGTGCAGAGCTTTCAAATAAACTGTGCTCCCCATAACAACCATCGACATTCCAGCTTCTAGAGGACCATTCTTCAGGCTGAACAAATAATTGAACAACACCAAAAAAAAATCACTCACAGAGCAAAATTTTTACACAGATATTAAAAAATTTCTAAGTGAAATATGAATATGTTAGTAACTAAAACAGCCAAAATTAGATTACTCCAAGCTAAATTAACTTTGACTAAAACAATCACCAGCAATTTCCCATGGAGGTTATTGCAATATATCATGCAGTATGAATTGTTAGAAACCCATAAATTGATATTTGCTAAATTATTCATCCTTCAAAAACATATTTCAACACTATATCTATACAAATCTATATGCTCATATTTCACTAAAGTTCTAAGTTAAAACTGAGATTTCTATACCCAGTAAGCTCGAGCAAAATCAATCAGCTTAATTTACAGAACCAATTGTAGCTTGTGATGCAAACCAACCCTTTCATGTATGCCTAAGTTTTGTGGCACAGAGCTGGTGGCCAAGTATGGCCCATCAGTACTAAATTCATCAGAAAGTGAATCATCAGTATCCTCTGATACAGCAATGGCTGCTCTTTCCTGTCCTGTGATTACATCAAGAGGTCTCACGCCATCCAATGATGAAGTGTTCTCAGAGTCAGATTGAATCTGATCTTGATTCTCTAGTAACCAGCCAACCAGTGTTTCAGGACTTGGAGCCACCTCACTAATTCCACCTGAGAGTATGAAAAATATCAAAAATAAATTAATAAATTACGCTATAAAAAGAATGCCAATAAAACTGAAAATATAAAATATGGTGGTGATATACATAATTCCAAAAAAATTATTAAAAGAGATAAAGGTGGCTTTTAATCAAATTGATTAATATCTCATGAATAGGGACATGCAAAAGGTGGGGTTGTTTTATAGCAAAAAAAAGTGTTATTTTTTTACAAAAACGATGTTATTTTGCCCTGAAATCGGTGTTATTTTAAAAGCAAAATAATTGATGCTGATTGAGAGCCATCCTTCCAGTGGCCCACCCTTTTCCCTAAATTTAGGATATTATTGACTGGGAATAATTTAAGCAATAATATACATGGAGTATTGACTGAATTCACCTATTTTACATATTTTATCCTTCGCGTAACCATATCTCTAGCTTACATAGAGAGAAATTACTTTTAAATGTCTGTAATTTCAAATGAAATATTGCTATTGTGATCAAGTTGTCATCTTTTACATTTGTTCTCTTATCTGTTAACACATTGCTATAGCAGGAAAGAAATCTTCTGAGTCCACATTTGCAGAGGGGATCCAAATTGCTTAAAGGCGCAAAGATGTAAATGATGTCTCAGACATTTGAGCTCCTGGATTGCTTCAATTATATCCACTGAACCCCGGGAATTTTGCTTTTGTAGTAATTTCTGTAATTACCCAACCCCAACATCAACTTCTCTGTCTCCATTGATTCCAGGTCATGAATTTTTTGTCTTTAAGTCAGAGTTCATGTCTGTAGTCGGAACTTCTTGGGGATCAAAAACTGAAATCTTTCCAAATACCTAATTTTCTGCTTATGTCTTCTACCATAAGAGAACTAAGTTTGCTTGATGCCTTTTCAGTAGAGATGGGTCGAATAGTAGATTTCTCGAACTCGAATATTAAGTAATTGGTCGAATATTCAAATACCTCAAATACTAAACAATGAATGCGGGAATGTTTGACTCGGTTGCCTATTCAGCAGGAAACACAAGATTTTGGGGAGTAATTTTCAATCAAGATTATTTGTTATCATTTTAATGCCCTGCCAATCCCTAACAAATAACATACAGTGACACCTCGATAAAACGAGACCCCTGGGTGCTCAATTAACACTCGCTATAGTAAATTGTTGCTCTACCGAAGGTGTAACCAATATACCTATTGTGAACACTTACATTGGAACAGGATTGGTGCAGCGATGGAAAAATTTCCATCCGATAAACGTAAGCATAAATCCAGAAGAAAGGCGACGTTTTTTTGCATCAGTTAATTTCCTTACTCTAATAAAAACTAGTCAGACAATTTATAAGAGCCGTACAGAATAAAAATCATGCAAAGCTTTGCTTTGTCACTATGCCAATGCACAACCGGTGGAGCCATTTTTCTATATACTGAATTAGTGCATTAACGTGATCATTCTATTATTTTGGTATTTTCAGCAGAAAATTCAAACAATTACTGATAAAACTGTATCTCCGTTATTTAATCCCTCAAATGCTGCCATTGGTGTATGTTTATTGTTCCTGTACGTTACGTGGCAGTAATGAGAAAAAACATATCGCATTTGTTTCTGCAGACGAAAACGGTGGAAGGTGGTAGAACGATCCTGCCTTGGAAGACATTTACTACCATCCTATGTAATATCTTCATTATTTGTCCTAAAAAATTTGCTAAGAATGCATACTGATGTCATTAAAATTCCTGTTTTTTTTTTAAAAAAGTTCTATTTTGAGTGTTACCCCTGCGATGTCATTGAAATAATACACACAGTGTATCCACTGCCCTGCAATAAAAACGATTTGAATTAAAATTGGTAATATAAGAAAAGATATTAACAGGATATTATTTCACGAACAATATAAAGAAGATAGCGTGCTGGTGTCACTTAAGTAAAACAAAAGCAGCTGCAAGAAACTGCGACTAATATAAGATACATGGGTAATATATGCGACAAAGAAATGAACAATACACATCTGATGGAGCCTATGGCCAACAAAACTTACGAGAATGAATTTACTGATTTAACATTCTCAATAATGACTGCAAAACATGAAAAAGGAATGCAGAATTTTTTAAATTCAATAAACTAAAAGTGCAGCAACAGATTTTTACATATGTCATTGCTAGGGCATACTACATGCCTCTAGAAGCATCACTGCAAGAAATACCTTGTACTGCAAGGGTTATGTCAGGGAGTAGGTTGTAAAAGAGTTCTGTTTCGTCTGCATTATATCACGCGGGGAATACTTCTTAAGAAATTTTGCTAGGATAGGAGTCCTTTCTTTCATGGCTTCGGGTTTACACTGCAGGCATCACCAGCAATTATGAAGGGAGATAACGCTTTCGTGCTTTGAATTAGTATAACCAACCTTTCGAACTCTCGAAGTTCTCAATTCTCAATCTATTCCTGAAATACTCCGCTTAAACCTTAAGCATAGCCCCTCACCAATTGCCCACTTCAATCTGCGTGAATTTCTCAGCAATTCACGCAGATTGAAGTGGGCAAAACCACCCGAACAAAGCTCCTCCTAACTCTTCATGATATGCATTCCTTGGGCTTTTTTTTTAATTGTGAAGAGAGAATAAGAAGATAAATTAATAATGCCACTCTCCTATTGCTATTTTATTATCACTTTCTTGCTTTGGCCATGAGAGCATTTGGTCAAATGCTCCCTGGAACTCACAGACGTGCGGGTATACTGCCGACTGCTATCAGCCGTCCGAGGAACAAAAGAAGATCGAGCATTTGGGAATGTTAATGCCACTATATTTTCACCAAAATGAACTACTTATTTATCAAACGACAATTTGCTACATGAATTTGAAACTGAGCACTCCATGCTAACTTCATTTCTAACAGATTGCCAGCAATTACAGAGATAAGAGACTTTTGGTGAAGGGTTTCCGGCGATGGAAACTCTCGCTATGGCGAGTGCCAACACCATCCTCGTAATAACGAATTTGTTTTTGCATGCTAATCATAGCGTCAATAGACGGTGCCTTGGCTATCTCTCGTAATGGTGGGAGTCTCGCAATAGCCTGTACTCGCTTTAACGCGGTTCCACTGTATATATCTTTGTGTTATGCTGCATTATGAGGTTTCAAGGAGAGAGTTGCCCAGATCAAACCGCCCAAAAAAATCAACTATAACAAGGAAAGTGACCCCCAGTTGCATTACTATACAAATACAGTTTATTTTCGAACACTAAATATGTAATTTTAAACACTTATCAAAAGAAAAAAATAAAACCATAGCAAGGCTGGTTACAAATATTACAACAAGATATTAATCATAGTTTGGTGGCACTTACCTAATGCCTGCATTGCATACTCCACATTTCTCCTAGAGAAGCCCATCTCCATCAATTGGGCAACTATGGGCGACGGTGCAGCAGGTGAAGCTACTCTCCTATGCCCCCTAATAGCCTTAACTATATTTCTAGGCGCCCTTCTTCTTTCTCTCACACCAGATGGTTTTTGATGGGCAGCTTCTCCTTTTGCATTAAGAGGCTCATCTCCAAGATTGGCACCCTTGGAATCTTGATGTGGAGCCCTTGATGTATCTTGTCTTTGTAAACCCATCTGCTCTTGAGTGCCAGAAAGACACATGCTCCTTGCAGCACTGCTTGCCTGATGGGTTGAATCACTTATTTTCGCACCAAGGTATTGTGATATTGCCAATGCTGCTGCCTAAAATAAATGAATCAAATTATAAGTTCAGCATTGTGTTCAATCAAAGATAAACAGTATTTACATGAACCCAAGTTGAGCATGTTTCAAAGATGACAACACACTATTTCAACTCTTTCACATATTCACCTCAGCGTGAGTCATAATAGTTCTTGCAACAGAGTGGCATGATCCACTCGTGTCTCATACAATGGATGTCCTCCCAGTCAGCATGAGACACACCCAGGGGTGGATTTAGGTGGGGAAGTTACAGGGGTCATGACCTCTCAAATATTTTCAAAATTTTTTAATTTTTATTAATTTAACACATTCAGTGCGGAGCACTTCAATTGACTCGGTCCCATCCAAGCAGCCAGTCACCCAAGCATCCAAGGAGCCGGTCGTGCCAGGAGCCCTTTCTCTGCCTCCGTACAGGACTAATATCCAATTTCGAGTCTTCCAATCATGTGTATGGCCTTCAGCAAGCTTCCCTCTTTTGAACCGTGTGCGCCATTTGCAAAAAGCAGTATTTGAATGGAAGTTATGGCACGGAAACCTCCCTCCATTTTTCTCTTTTATTTTGACGGCCCATTTTGATGACTTTAATAAAACTCGGGCACGTATTGAATGTGTTAACAGTTTTGCATCCTTGCAAAGGAGTATAGGGAGTGCACACGCAAATGCATGGCTACAAGTCCCAAACATGAGAGAAGTTTGAGTTGCACGTATTTATCGTAGAGTGCAGCACTCCCTTATGTAAAAACACCTCTCTCCTGGGGGGTACTCCGCTTACCCAAGTCATGACCCCAAATGTGATTCTGAATCCACCCCTGGTCACACTGTCCTCAGAGTTCAACGTGATGGAGTTGCCCTTGGATGGTAACATAAAATGAAAGCTAGGCATGCTGCTACCCCATGTCCCCCCCCCCCCCCCCCAAATTTTTTCCTTAATGGAGACTACCCATGAGCAATAATTAGATTTGCGATGTTTTTAGTTTCACGCTCAACAGCGCGACTTCATTTCAACCTTTCCTGTATTCATTTTTGCAACTCATTGAGATGAATAAAATAACCTAACTTCATGTTGCTCCAGTCGGGATTTTCAAAACAAGTCAAAAGACAACTGCATAAAATCAAGATTAGCAGCCTCTTTGGGGCTGGGGTTATGCTGCTTAAAATCGAAAAACTGCGTAAAATCAAGAAAAGACATAAAATCCAAGTTTCACCATTCCAATTCCCAATGCTTTCTGGCCGGACTTGAGTGTCGCTGCGTAAAAACGAGACTTGATGCAAAATCAAAGTGCGTAAAATCAAAGTTTTACTGTAGTATTAACGAGTGCCGCCAGAGCCTTGATGTTTAAAATAAAAAAGTGGATTTCACAATCAAATTACTACAGATATAAAGCCTTATTAACAATAGCCATTTCAGTAATAACAAACAATGACTTTAACTTTCAGTATAAATAAAATGATATTTATACTCATTTCAATGAATTGTATAGACTTACTATACATACAATTTGACACCAAATTACCAGTATGTACAGAAAACCCGCACACCACCATAGTCCTCCTCCAAGCAGATTTATGGCTAAATTCCTGGTGTAATTTTTTCAATAACTAGTTAATTTTTAATGCCTGTGACTGCTACTAGGGCATGCATAGAAAACATTAGCCACAGGGAGGATGTTTAAGAAATAACAATTAATGGCAAATATAGATACTGCGAAACTTTAGAATTTAGTTTCTTTACTGGTTGATACGTAACAGTACCCTGAGATACCAGCTGGTAATCATCAACTTAAAACTATCTTGACAATTGTCAATATATCCTTTGATATTTGAGTTTTACACCACCATGCACTTATGCTTTGATTAATTAACTATATTAGTAAAACAGATAAACTGCTTGATATTGATATTTAATTGTACCTCCATCTCTTCCCGTGAGAAGATAGGCTTCAACACTGATGGCTGAATTGCTTTGAAAAGCAACTGCCTCAGTAAGACTGTTTCTTCATCTGGGTCCATCTGCTCTTCTTCATCCTCCTCATGCTCTTCAGCTTGCTCCTGACCTTTGGACTGGGCAGCAGATTGCTGAGGAGAAGGAGACCTTGAAGTTGAAGGGGTTGTAGCACTAGAACTTGTGGCAGATGATGAAGAACACGCTGATTGCACCTTTAACGGGTCTTTTAGTGCACCCATCTGGCCTTCTTTCTTCCACGAATCACCAACCAAATTCTGTTTCCCCATTTGGCCTTCCTTGTTCTTCTGTACTTCTGCTGGGGCTGTCGAAGAATTGGATAATCCAATTCCATTTTGTTTAGCAGCAATATTCTGTTGGTACATGATGCGTCTTAATAGCGACTGGTGTGGAAAAAGGGCTCTTCCAGCTTTCATTGCAGCCAAAAGCTGCTGTTGCCATCTCAGGAGTCGCATATTAATACCCGAACCTAAATTAAAGGTTACATTAGTTCATCCAGAAATAATCGAGTTGATATACATGAATAGAATGGAATGTTTTGTGGAAATCAATACCGATTAAGAAATTCCACAAGGAAAGCCATTATATAGCTTATGTTTCAATATAAACTATTTTGATGAGAAAATAATTTGAGCATTTTTCAATGCAAGAAATAAATTTTTTACCATAATAAAAATGAATACAATAAAGATCCTAAATTTTTTCATTTGACATTTCATTAATTGGATGCTATGACAGCTGCCGTAAAATCAATAGCTATATGTTCCCACAATCAATGGATCTTATTCAATATACGGAAGAATCATACACCGATAAACATGCAGCACAAGCCGTAATTGATGAAAGGTTTAAAAGAATAATAAAATACATTGGCTGACAAATAATTGTCATAAGTACATGCTGTTATGCAATTGTGAAATTGAATAAAAAAATAGCAATTCACAATACATATTTTGAAATGCATTTGAACAGTTCACAGTACTGCAAACTCCCGATTATCCAGGCTAATGATGGGGAGAGGTGGCACGAATAATCGGAAAAGACAAATAATCCAAACTTTCACTTTAATTTCTTATAATTTTTATGATTTACATAAATCAAACACCCTAATATTACTTACGCACATAGCTAGTTATTTTAGATTGCTTTCTGGAATCATCAAGAGCTTTCTTTTCCTGGCCAATATCTTTTTAGCAGCGATGACGTGATTGCACTTGTATTCCTACTACTCCGTGTAACACCTGGTTTCCAAAAACCGATGCGACCGCGGCTACCAGATCATGGATTTAGAAAAGTGGTTTGCATGAATGCTTCGAAACCACTGTGTGACGTTGGGAACTACACTGTCAGGCACCACACCATGTAGTTGCACCTCACACAAGTTGCCCGGAATGCAACTGCTTCAGGACACAGATCTGTGATCACTGAGCTTGGTTGCGCACCATAATGCTAGGAGAAAAAGAGCACAGAACTACCCTGATGGTAATTGGGGCACGACTACGCCATTGTGCAGCAGCGGTTATAGGAAACCAGGACTTATGGCAAATTGTCCATGCAGGCGAGTGCCTGGCTATGCGTAATATTATCTCTACTTAAACTTTCCCTGGTGCTTACACTTCTACTATTGCCTCCCTCTCCAGTTCGACCTTGACTAGTCACGGTGTAAACATGCCAGAGTGCAACGAAATCTACGGTTCCTTTGGGCCGTATTCAACTGCGAGGCCACCACAATAATTGCGCATTTGCGATATGAAATATACAATTAAAGATTATAGATAACATTTCTCTTAGTTTACAATTGGTTAACCATTGAAGAATATTCTAAATTTAATCAAGATTTTTTATCCACTGCTGATCATTGTCTGAAATGGTAAGCAGATATCCAAGTGAACTTGAAACATTCCTAGTCAGCAATAAAATAAAATAGTAATTCCACTTATGAAAGAGGATTCCAAGGGAAATAATAAGCCCGGTGTAGTCTAGCAATAAGATGGAAATATCCTGGTACTTTTACTTCCTTTTTATTTATTTATAAAGATCGCAGAAAATGTCGATGGAGCATGAACTCATGCACGGATAAACTGAAAATTGGGAGTCAACTGTATTATGAAATTGAGAAAATTCCAAGCATAACTGCCATGTTTGAATGGTTTTTATCACTGGATAGGTTAAATAGAGCTTAGAAAACAAATACTTACTCTTTGCCAGTGCATTGTCCTCAACACTGAGATCTGATGCATACCACTTATGCCCTTTGCCTTGCCTTCTATATGGGACAGACGAAACAGTGAGTGCCAGAAAAGAAGCCCAAGAGTCAGGCATCCAGTCAGATGATGGCAAAGCTTCAAGCCGGAAGCGTCCATCAGGAGTCCTGAGGATGGGGGGGAGATGTGGAAAGGAACCATCAGAAGTAGGATGACCGCGATGGTTGACAGAAGTAGCTACAGTGCCACTGGTACTGGATCGGTGGTCATGGGAAGGACTGTGTTTCCCAAGTTCAAATGGATACGGAAGTGAAGAGGGAAGAGAAATTCTTCGAATAATTGCACTTCCATTTCTATCTTCATGGTGCAACTGTACACACAACTTGCCACGGCGACTGATTCGACAAACTGTTCCTAAAAACAAGAAATTGAAAAAGATATTGTTTCAAGATGTGTTTTATGAAAATACATAACAGAAAAAGACATAACCATTATAAACAGTCAAAAAGTCTTCATCTACATATCTAAAACTCTATTAGACATGTAGAGTAGTTAGAGAGTGTTAACCTATCGAATCCCATGAGTAGATTTTCAATCAAATTAGTAGTATATTTTCAAGCAGTTATCATAGATACCAAAATTTCAAAGAATAATTCATGGTGCCTAAAACTTAAACACGGTGGTTGACAGGGATTGGTCCTCATGAGCTCCTTAAAAACCCTAAACCCCCTTACAAGAATTGAAGCCTTGTATTCCAAAGAGCAGGTCTATTCAGAAAAGTTTAAAGACAAACCACATTTTATAGTGTATGTTAAAAATCACCACCTTCCCATCAATAAATATATATATATGCTACTATATGTAATATCCATGCAAAAAACATTTAAGCAACAGCTCTAGTAGCCCCAAATACAAACAATAAAAAAAACTCATCCAAAATCCCAGCCAAGTGGACTTCAAATATAAACTTAAACACGGTAAGAAATAAAAAAGTAAGAAATTAGGTATCTCTAATACATTCATTATCCTAATGTAAATTAATGTATTAAATATTGTCCTGATGTATCTTTAATTGTCATTTGCGTACATACAGAAAAAATGTATAGGCAAGGTAGCGTAAGAATCCTTAAGGATTTGAAATAGGGCTTGCAGCTGCTTCGCCTAGGAATGTTTTTTATTATTCTAATGGCCCATTTCTGGAGCCTAAAAAGACGAGTAGAATGGTGGGAATGGCCCCATACTGCAATCCCATACATCAATCGACTATGGATATATGCATAATAGACTGAGAGTGCAGTAGCAGTATCAACCAGAGGGACAATTCTTCTAAGTAGGTAACAGCCACTGGACACCTTTGTAGACAGTTTATCAACATGAAATTCCCAAGATAGTGACTCATGAATATATAAACCTAAAAATTTAGTCACAGAAGAGGAAATAAGGGAGGATCCATTTAACCTTAGGAGAGGAGAAGAAGTGATCTTTCTTTGATAGGTATGAAATTGAATGAAAGTTGATTTATCATTATTTATAAATACCCTATTATCATTGCACCAGTCACTCATAGAATTTATGTTTCTTTGGACTACCGTAGAGTCTAAGTGCTTATTAGAGGTAAGGTGGGTTGTGTCATCAGCATATATGTACACTGAACCACAGTCGAAGTACTTTGGAAGGTCATTTATGTAGATGAGAAAAAGGAGGGGGCCCAAAATAGATCCTTGGGGAACACCTCTGAAAATTGCTAAGGGAGTAGAAGTTATATTAGTATATGACTCAGTAGAGTAAATCTGTACCACTTGTGATCTTTCACTTAAAAAGGATTTTAACCACTGATTGGCAATTCCAGAGACTCCATACATCTTAAGTTTCCTCAGCAGTATTTCATGATCAACAGAATCAAATGCTTTCCTTAAGTCAAAGAACACCCCTGTTATATGATTCTGCTTATCAAGTTCTAAGATGATATCATACAGGAGTTTATATATTGCTGTTTCAGTAGATCTATTTTTTATAAAACCAAACTGGGAATCCGTTAGAATCTTAAATTTATTAAAGAAAGAGAGTAATCTATTGTACATCACTTGTTCAAACAAAGCAGTACAGTACAAAATAAGCAGTTTTACAGTCTCAAAACCAATGCTGATATCCACAACTATAACACAAGGGGTTGTAGTGATTTAAGAGTTACTGTACATAAATCAACCATGTTCAGCAAAAACCCCATATATGCTGGGTCAAAATATTTCAAATGTTTACCTCTAAAGATTAAACAGCTAGATTCATTCTCCAAATTCAAAGGTCAACTTTATCAGTATTTATGTGACAATCCCTGTTATTCAGTGGATGAATTTATGTCTTTATAACCTGTCTTTTGAAAATGTTACTTTTATGTTTATGTCTGTACCTATCCTTCTCGCCTTAAATATTATTTTTTAATGCCTCATGTATGTACTATTCTTGTGACTTGTTCCATACGTGGCTTAGACACGTCTCTGGGAACCAATAAAAATATTATTATTATAATTATTATTACTGTGTTCTATTGCCATCGTTTGTTTGTGTTTTTATCCTTTATGTAATGTAACTTGACGAAACTATGCAATTGTATTGCCTTCAGCGAATAAATTATTATTATTATTATTATTATGTACCCCAATCCATTATACCAAATTGTAATGCATCTTCAGGTTATCATTCAATTATTAAATTACACATAATGATGGAAGTTACTTTTCAATTCAAATGGGGACTGAACCCTCATAAAAGAAAAAAAATGTTCAAACTCCAGCAAGATTAATTATTAAGGTCATTTCTAGATCAAAATCGTTGCAAATAAATTGAAACCCTTAAAAATATATATCAAACAAAATATAACAAATAAAACACGAAAAGCAAGAGAATTAGTTTTAAATTGGTAATACAGTATATTTCCAGCCTCGGTTATGAAGCTTTTCACTATCATGATGACCTCCGTTGTGAAACGTATTTTTCCAGTCCAATGAGATAAAATACCTCACTTATACGACTTGTCAGAGAACTGCTCTACTAGAAGATAGCGGTGTGCACGCCGATTTTTATTTTTTAACAGAACGAGAGTTAGTGTGAATACCCTCGAAGAATAATTCGCGTCGTCAGTCGTCACGTAATCATTAAAGTCAAATTCAAAACGTGAAAGATAAGGTAGTTCCTTTCAACTCAGGTATGCCTTATAACCATTATACTGAAGTAAAATTGTGTCTGCTGTTGTTATCATAAATGGGAAAGTAAATAATTCCATTAGGACAAATCACGCAGCTTGTGAGTCGAAGTTCCTGCTGCTGCATTTGCGGAAGAATGCCGACAGAGAAGCTATACCCGGTAGATTCAATCTACTAATGCTAAAATTTCATGGGAAAATTCTTTTTTAGAGCAAACATTTTAGAGAAGGGAGATTTTTCCGGGCTCTTAATCTAATTTTGCTTATTCATCACTGACGGCAGTTGTGTCGTTATTTCAATTGCTTGGGGGGATCCTCCCAAACTTATGCCACTGCCGGGTGCCCTGTGCTCCGTATTATCTATGGCATGGTATTTAGAGGGAAGTAACCGACAGCTGGGGTCATTTTCGCCATGAGGTAAGGGAGGAGGATAGAAATCTTGTGTTGAAATAAGCCAGGTTGTAACGATAGGCTTACCAGGGCTTAACGTCCCATCTGCTGGACACAGTGTTGCACTGTAAGTTCCCACCACACTACTCTCAAGCAGGGATACAACCATCTCTGAACAGTGTATCACCATTCTGAAATTTCTCCAGTATGATAGCCCTGCAGCTTAGTGTCAGAAATGCTTGCAATTCGACCAAGATGTTCAACCATGGGTAATGTTGTTCAGGAATGCAAAGTCATGTTTCTCTTAAAGTATCACATCATCTGTGATGTTGCTTGTGAGTAAAACAGATTTTTAGGCTTCAATTTCTTGCCTCCAAATGAGTAATTAAATCCTGGAAACAAACTAGCCCCTATTGAAAAGGATTTCGTGCTAAATACCAAAACACCTCACATATGAAACTTCCTCACTTATGAAACTTTCTTTGGTTCTCTGCTGAAAGTTTCATAAGCGAGGTTCTACTATATTTTTAATCTAATTCGTTATTTAGCTATGAAAAATACATAAATTAAAGAGAAATACCCAATTTTGAAGATTTTACCTTCATCCATTTGGTCAACAATGACGACTCCTCCAATTCTAGGACGTGTATCAATTCCACCAACAATTGACAATGTTGCTATCACAGATGCTTGAATTCCAAGCCACATATCAGCTGACTCATGACTAGCATGCCTTTTGCCACATTTTTCCAACTATAAAAAAACAAAACAAAAGGATAACCTGTTATTTTGATAAAACTAATACCTGGAGATGAAATGAGGATGGGATTCATAATAGTCAATGTTACCCAATAAAAACATTCATTATCAAATATGCTGGACAATTAATGAAACTATGGAAATGAAATAATACGAAAAGCTGAAATAAATATATCTTAATCAAAGACACTTTGACAGGGGATTTAACTCTGAAAAACCCAATATTGCAATTTTTACTATCAATTCAATAAAAATGAATGTGAATTATTTAAACTATTAAGCTGTTTTTATTGTCAGCCAATTTTTCATTCCTAGTACACAATTGGGAAGGAAGACACAGAGATCAACATTATTTGTGCAACACCACTGGTGCAAGGTTGAGACCACATAATTAGACGGTCTTTGCAGTCAACAGAACTGAGAAGTACATTTACTTAAAATTGCATTTGATAATGAAAGTACTTTGAATGTATTTCCAAGTATGTGCTGTAAAGCTTGCCGAAATGGAGGAAAAATCAAAAATAGAACAACCAACACTAGCATAATATTCATATGCAATGCAAATAAATTTTATTAAAAAAATAGATATTTTACAGTAAGAGATCAATGGAACGATAATGAACAAACCATTAAATTAAAATAGAATAAGATGTGTTAATTACCTGCATGTTCGAGAGCAGCAATGGAGCTAAAGCCAACTTTGATGATAGGAGTTGATTAATTGGATGACGCCAATGAGGATAATGTGTATGTAGCCATCTGATAAGTGAAACCAGCTCCTCACATACAGTACTAGAATAAGAGGCAGTGAGAGGGACTCTACACTCCCTGATATCCTCAGCATTAGGAACTATAGTTAGCAAAAAAAATCACTAATTAGTCACAGATAAACATGCTAAAAGATCATGAACACTTAAAAATTCCATAAAATTTGTTCCTTCAGAAAAGATTTTTTATGGTTGGAAGGAAATTACTTAACTTTTCTACAAAAACACACACTTTATTGCCGACTAGTTTCGGTTACACTGTACCATTTTCAAGACTAGTCGCATGAACAGTGTCGCATAAATGGTACAGTGTAACCGAAACTAGTCGGCAATAAAGTGTGTTTTTGTAGAAAAGCTAAGTAATTTCCTTCCAACCATAAAATGGAATTCTACAAAGTAAAGGCCTCAACAATTCAGTGCAAAGATTTTTTATTCTACACTGAATTCCATGTGACAGTAGTGATGCAGTATGATTTCTGAAGAAATATATTCCATAGAAATTATTTCTTAAGACAAGATTTTTTTAATCCTACACTGAAACTGATTAATCAAATAAGCATAGTTTCAATATGATTTTAAGCTTATCAAAAAAGGGAGAAAAACCTAAATGCTAGACAAAGAAGTAGAAATCTTCCTTAAACATTTTCAATCGTTCTGTTCTCATTTAATTCATTTCTATTCTTTATCCAGCAGAAACTTATTCCCAGAAGAACGAACCACCATCTATTATTCAAATTTCCTTTCCTTATGGAACAGCAATAATATCTCTCACTTAAAGGATACAACAAACTTAAAAGATCACAAGATCTCATCAAATAGATCAAATCAAAGAGTTCACATGGTGCATTGATACATAGTAGTAAATAAATTCTTCATTAAATTCCAGATTTAAATAATTAAAACTTAAAACCAGTTTATATTTTTAAAGGTCAATTATTAAGTGAATACCTAGTAATGACCTGAAATTACATAATAACTTCATCACGATTGAAACCAGTCAATCCAATTGTATGCCTTATTTCCCATGGTAAATGTCCCCTTGAACAAAATTCTTGGCCTTTAATATGCAATGATAAATAGTATAATGAAAGGATAACATGTAATTTTAACAAAGATAATATTCTTCTAAATACAGTGGAAGCCCTGTTTTGCGAGTAGGGCTTTTTACGAGAATCCTGTTTTTGCGAGTGATAGTCTTTGTACCGCTAAATGGCCTATGTTTTACATGTAAAAAAATTTGGATATTGCGAGGTCAAAAAGTTTCTTCCACTGGTTACGCTCGGTTTTACGACAGATATTTCTCGATATCCACCGCTGAGTAAGCAATAACTATTATGCTTTGTATTATCTGTTTATAATACAGAAAATACAAGATGTTTGCCAGATTTACAACACCTAACGCCGGTTACGTCCAAGCATTTATGTGATTTACGGCCTTGAGTACCCTCTGCCCGCTAATGTTTGAATATATTTGTCATTGTATAAAATGAAACAAAGCCTTATGCTGCTCTAATAATTAAAATTCATCCCTTTCACCATGTTTTTGTTTTCTTTGGTGATTTATAATTTCACAGGTAATTATCGTTATTCATATCGTGCGGGCCCTGGAGATGGCAGTACTTTATACATAGCATGAAAAATATCATGGTGCCCAGGGTGCCATCACAGTTTGGCACTGCGTTGACGCTGTGGCTAGCGAGCCAATCAGAGCCCGTCTTTGACAATTGATATTGTCATGTCACCGGCTCCCTGCGTCATTGCAGAAAAATCTGGCCATGTGTCTGCATGAAGGCGGCAATACACCGGCGATTTAGAATTGGTAATTTTTTATGGGAAATTTAGGTGTACCAACATGCTGGAGTGGCACTAATGGGAGTGATGAATGCTATTCAATTCCATTATTCACTATTATTTTGAAGTTTTAAGCATAGATATTTCCCATCTTTCCAAAACATAAGCCAAATGTTAACCATAAATTAGGTTACAATCACTGAGGTGCATGGATTAGCATAACACACACCCGTCAATGGTATCACACGCTAAATACAATGTGATAGCTCCTTGCTCGTTACTATGGTCGTTTAAATTCCAATTATATTTTATAATTTTGCCCTCATGATGTAAGAGGCTGAAGCTATTTAGATAACATGCCTGGGACAATCTGTTTGAACAACAGTTATCATACATAAATGTTCCTGATAACTTTTCACATAATTCATGTTCACTGAGTGTATTTCATTTAATATTTTTCATATACTCCGAGGTAGGAAATAAAACTTGAAGGTCATAATAATGCATACGCACGGGCCATCACTACACACATGATTAGTGACTTTATGGTTGTCATATTAACTTCAAAAGCTATTAATAGTTAAGAAGAATATTTTAAGAAATGATTTTGCGTGAAAATGCACAAAAAAACTATGTATTGTGCGTTTGGCTCGAAATCATAAGATGATATGCACCCAGGCTGTTTTTTATGAGCCGACACTTTTCGCCTTTCATTTGTTCTCACAACGCAGAGCTGTGAAGTGGCAAAATTTGTTGGCAGGGCAGGAGCTCTCGTGGCGTCAACGCAACGTAGAGCTGTGAAGGCACCCCTAATCTAATGAAGTATTTACTAGTGTAAATAAATACCAACCAAATGCCGTTATTCAGTGAACTTTTTGGCCAATTTTCCCAACTGACGGATTTACTGGTTAACATTCGAAAACTGGACAAAACTGATTTAATCGTCTTAATGTATTCCCAAAATTATCCAAAAACTTCCACAGCATACCAAATATATTGATTCCGACTAGTTGCGCTGTTTTAACAGATTTATTCGGCGATCAAAAAATATAAGAACAGGAATAAAATCTCCAAAACTGGAGGAATTAATATTTTATATGATTGAAAATCCCCAGTTTCTTCCTTATACATGTTGATACTCAACCAGAATGTGCCTGATAATGACTCTTTACCTGTTTAACTTCGTTAAATACCACAGAAACAAAAGAAAAACTGTTAATACGAACGATTATGGGACTTCAGTAGGTTAATTCAACACCTTCGGATGCAACGAGTGTTCGTTTTTACGAGTGATATCCGAGGTATTATGAGTACTCATAAAACCGGGCTTCTACTGTAGTTGGTCCAAGAATAGATAACCAGTATGATATCATGCTGAGAAGAATCTTATTTCTAGATTAAACTAAGAAATATTAGCATTCAGTCATACCTCTGCTTGTGCAAAGGAGGGTGGGGTCAGAAGGACACAGCAAAAGCCTACGTCCAAGAATTTGGATCAAAGACCGGAGAAGACCCATTTTGGTGATTGTTTTCACTGTGGAAGGCACTTTCTGCTTAGGCTTCCATACTTCACTTTCCATTTCAATTATTTTATCACAGCTTGTACGTAAATCCTCGTGAGAATCATGCACTTCATCCTTGTAGGTTTTCTCCTTGGTGCTCTCATCTGCATTATCTTCCAATGGATCTTCTATCACTTTCCCACTAGAGTTTAAGTTGTGTTTCTCTTGCTTCACATAATTCTGCATTTCCAGGACAGTGACTTGGCTTTCATGTTCTTCATCTTCATTTAATTCACTGCCTTCATACTTGTCTCCATCCTCATCTTGCCATGCAGGCAAGATAGCACGTAGTAGCCGAAGGCAGAGAATCTGGAAAGCAAGTAAAATACATTTCAACGTACTAGACATAAAACATGCAAAAATTCCTCAAAAAGGATTAGGAATGATAACAGTACCAGGATACCTTGAAATATCTCCATATTTTTTGGCACACATTAACAAATAGTAGGGTGCCAGGGTTAATGGACTAGGCATTTTTAATATTTAAATAGAGATGGGTCGGTTCCAGTATCCGTTTCTCGGCACTGCCGGTTCTTGGCCTATGGAACTGGTATTGAGAATCGATCGCATAAAGTTGGTACTTTGGAAGCAGCTCGGAACGGTGGCGAGGATTTGAATTTGGTGTCCTAAGCCGAAATGGTCTGCAGCGTACTCAAGGCCAAAAAGTGAAAAAATGTACACATTATTTTCCAATCGCATGGCATCTATGTTTTTCCTCTGTTTAGAGTTGCTCACTAACACGCAAATTTAAGGGTACGTCAGTTTGTCGCTCTCGGCAACACTGTAACATTTCCGAAGCTGCAGGTGCTTAGGCTGCTTTCAAACGAACTGACTTTTCGAAAATGCCTGCCACCGTCCACGGCATAGCGCTGTTCTTTCAACTTACCATAGGTCTCTATGGATGTCTTAAAATGAGTCAGATTGTGCTGTTAACGGCACCCATTTCAATCTGGCCCGGCGATGTGCCGTCTGTGGTATGAAATACATGCAATGCTAAATTGAGGCCGCTTTTCAGACAAGATGACTCTCTGCAATGCCGTGTGCTGTGCCGTGAATAGTGACTGGTGGAAAGTCATTTTGTGTGCAGCGATGCCTGCACGGCGGACGTTTCTACTGCACAGGCTAAGCTGCGGCCGCTCAGTTAATTCATGGTGTATCTGTTGGCTTCATATTGGTTGATCATGCATTCTTTAAAACTTTTTAACATTCATTTAAACTTTTTTACTGGGAAAATACAATTATGGAGACGATCTTAAGTTTTTTTTTACAGAGCTTTCCTGCATTCTTATTTACATCTTTAGTGAAATTATTTTCATTCACTTTTTGTGATTGTCCTTTTAAATTTGCCAGTGATTCAGATAATAAGAGTTCATCCTTGGAACCGGGTATTGAGAACTGAGAACCAATGGGGGAGAACCAGACCAGTGCCGAGAACCGAAAAAAAATTTAAGAACTGACTCATCCTTATATTTAAATTATAATCTATACTTAGTACCTCAAATTTCTACTAATTATTATAAGGAAACTGTAATACCTGCTTGGGAAGTGGGATCTCTGGTCCAGGCAATGCATTATTAAGAGCACTTTCACAGTCATAGCCACTCAGGGATCTTCTTGGCATAGAAAGCAATAGCTGAAGCCATGGCGTGGTGGCAAGAGCACAGCACATCATTTTAGAGGTTGCAAGAGCTCTGATAAGACCAAGGGTAGCCCACTCTTGCCCTCCCACCATTGCGCCAACCATGCCATCACCAATTTGGCCTCGACTCAAACCAGATTGTTTTTCACCACAAGCCTGAAAAAGTAAGGGAAGGATATGAGAAGTTATACTTGCACAACTAATAATCAGAGAGTCCTAAAATGACTTTTTCAGTTTGATTAAACAAATTAACAAAAGGAAATAAAACTAAGGAACCCCAAGTGCTATTTATAGTTTAAAGAATTTAGCTATTAAATATACACTTATTTACTATCAACGAATTTCCTTCAAAAAATGCTCCTTACTTGATTAATGTATACTGCTAGCTTAGAATTATTTTAATGGAATGGTTTTCCTGAAGTCAATTAGTTACTTTAAAAAAATAATTTCCTCCTAAAATTATCTCTGTAATACGGTCTTTTGGCATTTTTTTTTAAACTGTCAGAAATTTTGGACCAAGATTTAAAACCTAAAGGGTCATTGTTTGTGTCATTAAGTTGGAATAGCCCATATTTAAAGCCATAGTCATAAAATTTCTCTGATGATGGGAAAAACTCAAATTTGAAATAAAACCCTGAGACAATGAAATCTTCCAAAAATATTTAGGATCCAGTAGTATTCAATAGAATTAAATGAACACATTTTCTCATTACCTATCAACTAAGGTCGAAATGAGAACTTAGGAATTCTAGGTAGGCAGATTGGTTCAGACACTCTCAAGTTTCAATATTTATTCAAAATAATGTGGTGAATGCATGTTGATGACTGACTTCGGCTCACACTCATGAACAACCTGCATGCTATCAATAATTAATAAAAGCAAGATCCAACAAATTATGCTCAGCTGGTTATACAGTAGACTCTCGTTATTATGAAGTTCACAGGACCAAAAAACTGGAGGTTTGTAATAACGAAGTTCGTATGAACGTTTCTTTTAGGAATCGTAGAAAAAAAAACAGTGCATAATATATGGGATTAAATTATGCGCAAATATATAAAAACAAGAAAAAATGTTTCATTTTCTCAATAGAAGAAAGCGGCATGCCACAATCGAGGGTTGATACCTTTCCGAATACAGTAAGTCCTCGATATACGAACTAGATGTGTTCCCAGACCTCGTTCGTAAGTTGATATACCTAGAGTCCGGCCGCAGAGAGTTGTCCGATGACAGGCAGAAGGGTCTAGTTCGGGGTAGGGTGCAAGGGTGCCAAGTAAGAAAGTGAAATGCCTACATCACCAGTAAACAAAAGGGTTCCGTGAAGAAAGGAGCCGGAAGGGACAATGAGTGTGAAGGACCCAAAGGAAGAATCCATTATGTTGGAGATTCGAAGAAAGGGCTTGTTTTGGTGGTTCATGCTTTTTTCGGTGCTTCATATGCATGTGAAAACGTTGTATGACTAGGCGAGGGTGTGAGGTGCATTTTGAGGTCAATGATTGTCAGCATACTGTGCTGGCAAAGGGTTCTCCGCTCCTTCTTTTGAGCTGTCATTGGACAACTCTCGCCGGCCGGTCTGAATGCAAGGCATCAAGGAGTATGGTTATCCTGCAGAATGCAACACTGCATCACAAATTTGCGCTAACTCATGATTGTGACGAACTAATAAACCTGGGCGTACGATGCAGCCGGAGCCGAAAAAAATCACTCTCTGCGGTAAGGAGGAATGGGTGAAGCGCTGAACAGTTCCTAACTTCACTTCTGATTCAATGATACTTTGTTCATATTATGTCCAAATTTCAAGTTCCTTCATGCCACACCGCATTGCATTGGCCAAACAAAAGGCGCCAAATTCGACAATTGAAATTTTTGAATGCTCATATCTCCGGAAGTTCATATATTGAATGTGCATAGAAAGAGAACAAACAGTACGTCCAATTTATGAGCAGTTGTGAGTGGGTAACCATGATTCCACAGGAATGAAGCTTATTATATGATAATGCGTGTATATTGGAGAAAGAACCATAATTGACGCTCTTGGGCACATTACACACGGAGAACTTAAACGTGGTGCAATTATTAAAACTTAGTGTAGTGAATATCCACCTAAAGGCTATGGCTTGTGCGTGGAACTCCATGATAAAGTTCACTAATTTTCACAATCTCAATCTCAATTCGAGGTGTATATCCACCAAAATGCCATTGCTTACTCATAATGAAGTTCATTTTGTAACTGCCAGGACTGGGAGTGAGGTTTGTAATTTCGTAACAATGTTTCTTTAACTATAGATTGGATAGGCCTTTTCATCGAGACCAACAATTTGCTTCGTAATAACAAGAACTTCGTAATAATGTTGTTCGTATTAACGAGAGTCTACTGTATGTATTTAAGAAATCTTCACCTCCTTTCAACTAACCTAATTCCCCACAATTGTTATTCTATAGAATGACTAATGGGGGAGTTTATAATACCATTATCACTAATTGATAGTCGTATCAAATATATATTACTAAGATAATGGACTCATTAGAAAAATTCAAAAGAATGTTCATAGCAACAGACACAGGTTGTGTTTTGCCTGGTAATTGTCATTTCATAATTTAACCTCAAGGAGTGTTAAATCAACATCATATTTCCATAAATCTAAAAATTATAAAAACACAGGAGTAAGACTCACAGCTTTGATATGATCTCTCAGCAAAGAGGAGAGCGTCATAGTAGCAGACTTTTGCATCTGATTTGCCCGCAGACCAGCACAAAGAGCCACAGAGCGAAGGAATCGAATTGACGCTTCCCTTAAAAGGCGAGCAGGATGACCTGGATGCATGCTGGACTGGGCACCTGTGAATTTAGCCATAAAGGGAGCACCTGACAGGATATTAGTACAAAATATACCTGATATACAATGCATCAGACACTATAATATGCCATTAAATATTTCAAGAGTTTCAGACCAAATTTGAAAGAAAATGAAAACCACCAAACTTTTATTCTACACATCATGATGGCCAAGAATATATTATCGCTTTCAACTATTTCTAATACCACAAAAGCAAAAGAATGCTAAAATTTGAGGCCATATAATTATACATAAAGTTTAATAATCAATACTCTCTGGGCTCAACAAAATCATCTGTCATTGATTTAACTAATTGGTTTAATAACCTTTTTAACTAATTAAAATTTAACTGATGTGGCTAATTTTCCTACTATATTGTTCACATTTTTCAATTGAGGGGATCCACCAGAGTCTGTAGGTCTTTTGCTGGTTGGCTATTAAATGCCTGAACATCTGCACACTCCACTGGTTTAAATCCATAAAATTCAATACTTATTTTGAGCTCATCATCATGTTTATACTGGCTGTAGAACATGATCACTTTTACATTCCATATCAATGTAAATCTAGTTCCATGAAATAGAAACAATTAGTAAATGGAAAAAAATTAAGAAAGACCATCAGGGTGTCCACTGAGAAGCAATTTCCAATTTTCAAATTTCCATTGATTTCCTGAGATTGCTTTGTTTTCCAGGGTGCTACCCTAGGGTGTCCCAAAAAAACCGAAAGTTTGAAAGTTGAGGGGGCATTTCCATTTTCCTATGCGAATGCATGAAAAAACATCCCATAAAAATTTTCAGCTCAATCGGACAATATTTGACCCTGCCGAAACGCATTCAAAGTTTGAATTTTTGAGTTTTCCAAATTTCATGCAATTTTGCCTACCCTGCAGGAGGTTCGAGTGTTAAAAAACAACCAATTTGAAGTTCAAACCATCTCCTCTAGCTCTATAGTCGTTGGCAGCGACACTTGAGTCAAAATGAGCTTCATAGCCACAACTCGGTGTGTTTATAAGTCCCGCTCGCCGTTGCGGCCGCCAGGCGCCAGCCGAGTGCCTATTGCCCCGCCGTGTCGCGCTGAGATTCGAGTTTTGCGCTTTCAGAACATCGCTCTGTTTATGTTAAAAGCATCCCGGCTTAGTCTATCAGTCACTCGTGGAGTTTAGTGTTGTGCACTAACTGATAACGTGAGGTATTGTCGTGTGTTTCGAGGTCGAGGCTGTTTCGGCGGTGGCCAGAATGAGCGTGAAGTCGAAGGGTACGCCTGTTATGCGAAGTGCGACAAGTGCTTGGTTGGTGGGTTATGAGTCCAAACATTTTCCCGGCAATGGTAAACTCCCAACGCTGCGTGAAGTTCTCAAAGTTTTCTTTTACAACCTGCACTGTTCTCCAGGATCGATGTCAGCGGCAGATGCAGCAAGGATTGCAATCAAAGAGTTACTTGTTGTGTGGGGAAAGTCTAATATTCCTACGCAGGAGGTTCGAGCAGCCAAAGAAGCTCCTGACAGCTTACGAGAACTACCGTGCCCTTGGGAAAGATAAAAATAAAACTAGTGAGAAGCCAGTGTCCACAAGAGAGGAATTCAGCAAAGTGCTCGACCGTCTGTTTGACATCGGCTGCAAAGACGCCCTTTCAAACATTACTGTGGAGGAGGACAAGTTGTTTTACATATCTATGAAAACTGATTGAAAAGGATATATGGCGGGTATTGATATTAAGTGTTGTAAGCGTTTAGAAAACCGTAAGAGACTTCAAGAAGAGGATTTTTTAAGGAAAAAACGGCATGAGAAAAAAAAAGGAAATATTGGATGAGAAAGTGGACCTCGTTCGACAGATGTCTGCGGAAAGTACGACAAGCTCGTCGGATTCGGAATAAAGTAATTTTTCCGGGTGCGGGAAGGGTGACCAATATGGCGGAAGAAAGGGAGAAATAACATTTTGTTACTTTTACAGAATTTTAAATGCGGACAAGGTCTGGAAAGCGCCGTAGAGTAAGTATAATGTCCGACAGCCTTGTGACTGCTTCCCTAGATCGGACTCAGACGTCCTCTGCCGCTGGGTCTATGATAGTCCAGGCTGTCGCCAATGCGACAGCATCTGCATTGGGTTTTAAAGGGGATGAAATCCATTTAGTATCTTCCAAATCTCATCTACATAGAATGAGAGTGAATAAAAGGACCGAGACAGTAAGGCTTATCAAGCAAGACTTTCACCCTCAAGTTCCTTTAGCATTGCACTGGGATGGGAAATTACTTCCAAGCAATGAAGACGACAAGAGGCTGTTTGAAGGATATTTCAAATGTAGATGACTTTATCAAATTTTGTATTCTTCAGCTGCAGGTTCGTAAATGGTAAATGTCAGGATGTTCAGGGGTGATTTAAAGTCCATCCTCAGGATTAGTATTTAAAATTATGCCCCATATTATTTTAGAACCACCATCCTCGAGACGACTACAAAGAACTTTTGGAGTTGTGTATAGTGTGGGTGGGTGGTGTGGTTCCCAAGAAAGAGAAGTATGTGGTTCGCCCCCCCCCAGGCCCAACTGACAAATCACGGTGGATGAATAAGGAGCTCTACGCTTTTAAAACGTGGATTTTTGGCAAGCAATTGCGTTTGTCGACACATGACAGTGACAATTTATTCAAATTGTGTTGCTTCATTGCAATTGCATATATGAAACATTGGTACACCTGTTCCGAGGCAGTGAGCGCTCCGAGAATGGATCTTGAGCTACTTAAAGTCCTTGGTCGGAAGAAAGACCCTCACTACGCAGCACCTTTGGCCAAGTTTTGTAACCATCTATGGTTAAAACTTTCGAAAACTTGAATTGTATGGCCCTCTTCGATGAAATGGTTTCTGACGACGAGAAAAGAGACATTGCGGAAGCAATCAGAGACAATGAGGGGTCTGATGATGACGCACCTCGGGCTACTCTTCCGCCTAATCGACCTATTAGTGAGCTGACTCTCGCTGACTTCGCTTCGAAAAATTCTGTGAAGTTTTTCAAAATTATTGGTATTTCGCCGACATTTTTGTTGCGAGATCCGTGCACATGGAAAAGTGACGAAGACTATCAGAAGGGCCTATCTATAGTTCAACACCTTAAGGTTGTTAATGATACTGCAGAGAGAGGAGTTCAATTAATAAAATATTTTCAAGTCAAGAAAAAATTGAAAAATGATGAGGCTCAGAGGCAACATCTGTTACTAGTTGTTAAGCGGCATTGGAAAATGTATGAAAAAAGTGGCAAAAAACTCTAGTTTTTCATATTGCTTGTTGTTCACAGTGCATATGTACCCGCATTGTGACAGTATACTAATAAGAGAGCATTTTCTTTCAGAGGTTTCTAATTTAAAATCCCCCAAGACCCTTAGAGCTAGGCAACATTGCATGAAATTTGGAAAACTCAAAAATTCAAACTTTGAATGCGTTTCGGCAGGGTCAAATATTGTCCGATTGAGCTAAAAAATTTTATGGGATGTTTTTTCATGCATTCGCATAGGAAAATGGAAATGCCCCCTCAACTTTCAAACTTTCGGTTTTTTTGGGACACCCTAGTGCTACCCATTGCTAAAAATAAGCATTTCTGCAAAAATATTGATCATGGAAACTACAGACTACACTGACCATAGGAATAGTTGTTGAGTCACTTTAAGGTGTGTGTATGTGTAGCATCACGAGAAGATAGACTTACCTATAAATTTATTTATTCCAATACCACCAAAAACAGCACCAATTTGGTCTTTAAATTCGGGTTTGTATAACATGTTAACCATTAAATGTACATGAACGTTCCTGCTCTAGACCAAGCTGGGCAGGACTTGAACACATGGCCTTTGGAACAACAGGGAGGAGTTTACTTTATTTTTAAAAATTACTTTATTTTTTCTTTTCTTAAGCTCGTTTACAAAGGGCTTTTAACTACACAATCTGCCGTATGTGCAAGAGCGCATTTCAAATTGAATTGTGTAAGGTGGTGAATTGCTAGAATGTATGAATAAGAGATAGCAAAATACTCCATATTCTAATTTCATCTATACATTCGTGCAATTACACACCAGATTTAGAAAAGAAATGCAGCTCTGAGTAGTACAATTACATGCCCCATGTAAAACAGGCTTTTGGGTGCATCCTGTGAATTCAATGCATTGGGATAGCTTTTACTGTGCTGCATGCGTCAAAAAACTCATTTTTCCTAGACACACGCAATATTCCCCCAGTTTTCCAGAAAATGGATATTATATGAGAATTCCAGGTTGGTGGACATCCTGGTCATTATGGGGGCGGGAAATAACTACCTTTTTGATGCACAAGTGTTGCTCCTGGCATTGGAGGTCCAGGGTCTCCATTTCCTGCTCCGAGACCACCTTCATCCTCAATACACCAACCACCTTCACCCTCCTCCGAGTCTGTATCAGGATCACTGGGGGGTGGAGTAGGAGGGTGGGCTAGGCAAAGATCAAACTTTCCTTCTTTACCCATTCGGTAAGAGTTGGTTGATCCATTGTCCCACTGAACACGAATCCAACCATCTTCTCCCAACTCTCCAATGACTCTACCTTCACCTGGAGGAACTCCATCCTGAGCATCATCAACCAAAGAAAAAGATGAGTCACTCATAACTTTTACTACATTTGCAAAATGAAAAATAAAATATGTACACAGCACTACATTTTAATAATGACAATTTACTAATGCACAAAAAGTAAGCAAATCCACAAAGTTAAGATTTTTTTGAATTGTTAAGCAAAAATATTTCATTCGGGATTAGTCTGATTATTTCATAATTGAACCATCAAAATTAGATTCAAAATGAAAATAATAACAGGCAGAAATAAACTAACAAGCATAAAACGAACAAACAAAAGTAGCAATTTGAACATTCAACAAAATAAGGGGGGGACTATATTTGGAGGGGGAAAATAATCAGAGAAATACGGTATGTAATTTCACATGGAAAGATTACAAATGCTTAATATGGGCGATTGAAACACATTTTGGAGCGATGCCATGTATTGGCACAGAACTACTGATGTTGAGTGCAGCATGACTATAATTCCAATTAAACCAACAACATTATTATTATTAAAGTATTCTACCGATTACGGTAGGTTTCCATGGAGTGCTTAAGAATTCCGGGATCCTCCCCTTCCATCATGCACTTCCCTCTTCAATTCACAATAAGATCTACTCCCTTTCATTCCATCTAAAATCCTATTCTTTTCCTTCCTCTCCCTCATTTACCTAACATTCTACCCTCTAACACTGTTTTCAACATCCCCTCCCCGCTAAGTACTTGCTCCATCCATACCTTCTGTCTCCTATGTATCTCATCTAAAGGCTGCTATACACGGCGAATGATTTCGTTCGCATGATCATTCAGCATGATCATGCACATGATCATTCACCATGTATGACGGAACAGTTTGCAAATGAACCTTCATGCGCATGAACATTCAGTGAAAATGAGAACGTGTTCTATTTTGCTCACATGATACTGTGAATGATCACGTGATCATTCAGCATGATCATTCGAATGATTATTCACCGTGTATAGCGGCCTTAAAAGCCGCCTCTCCTCACCCGCCATGTCCAGCACTTCTTCGTTCCTCCTCCTCTCCGTCCACTCCACTTTCTCCATTCTTTGCCACACCCACATCTCGAATGCCTCGAGTCTTCTCTCGTCCTCCTTCCTAAGTGTCCACGTTTCTGCACCGTAAAGCGCTACACTCCAGATCAGACTCTTCACTAACCTTTTCTTTAAATTCCTATACAGCGTAACTCTCATGAGCTCATTCCTGTTCATGAACGCCTCCTTTGCTAATGCAATTCTCTTCCTGATGTCCTTACTAATGTATCCGTTTTCCTCTAATGTACTTCCAATATAGTTGAACTGCTCAACCTGCTCAAGTTTTTCACCATCCACCTTAATCTTAAATCTTGCATCCCTCGCTCGTGGTGCTTTACAAAACCACATTACCTTGGTCTTCCTGTGATTAACCCTCATTCCATATTCCTCACAATGCTTGTACAACGCATCCACTAAAGCCTGAAGCCCCCTCGCTGACTGGCTAATCAATGCCTGATCATCCATGAATCCCACTGATACCAATAACATTACTTAGGTTAAATAAAATGTAAATATTGATTTACAAAGATTATTTATTCCCTACCTGATCACCCCATTTCCAATCAGCACCACGTACAACTCTGGTGCCTATCTTCATTAGGGCAGCCAATTCTGGACCAGTCATAGGAATGGGCGGAGGTTTGCTTTTCTGGACCATGTCCTCAAACACAGCATGGACCACATCACGAGAGCATTTGTCTGCCAACCCATGCTGTGATGGGTCAGGACCTGCAATAAATCTTGCTGTAAGAATAATGCCACACTCCGGATGAACTATTTAACCAAAAGATTAATTTTAAGTTAAGCATACCAATTTGTCTCAATAGAGTCTGCACAAGCGACAAGACTCCAGAGTTTATTATTAAGCTAACTTCATTCCCATGATGATCACCAGTTAGCATTCCAAGGATGTTCAGCAGCACCCTGGAATGAAAATATCACATTGTTAGGTTGCACTACTAAACACTTGAAAGAGTACAGATCATTTCAGAGAAAAAAGAAAACTGATAAATTTAATTGATGTTCAACAAAGCAGGAGAGAAAGGGAAACACAACTATTTCTATAAACAAGATGCCTAAAAGAGTATTTAGAATTCTAATAGATTGGAATGGATAAATTTTGGATAAAAAAAAATAAAAAATGGATAAATAAATATAGCAAAGCAGATTGGGGGAGTATGATGGCATAAGGAGTTGAGTGTTGGGCTACCGATCAAAGGAACTTGAGTTGAAATCATGAGTGAAGCTTTGAGACACCACAAAAAGTAATCCTCCATGTGTGAGGGAGAGGAATTGGTCCCCTAACATGAATGCTTGAATTAGTGGCTTAGTCTGGAGTGAGCTCAACCCTTGCCTATCCAAACCAACCTAAGGGTTGAATTAATGAGTGAAAGTGAAACTTATGATTTTGGTGACTCAAAGTGCGATGACCAAAATAACTATGTAAATCCATGCCAAACTAAAATGGTAACTATCCAAACACAATATGCATCTCTTTTCTTAATTTTGGCACTGAAACTATTCTCGGTTATCAATAACTTACAAGCACACAATATGAAAAACATTATTTCACAGCAATGGCAGATTCAAACAATTAAACAATGTGACATCAAGGATGAAGCCAGAAAAGCAATAACCAGCAAACTCCTGATTATCTGGGCTAATGATGAGGAGAGTCGTTACAAATAATCGGAAAACATGAATAATTCAAACTTTCCCTTTAATTTCATGCAATTTTCATAACTCACATTAATATAAAAATAATTATCATTTATGCATATTGTCTGTTTTATTAGGTTGCTTTCTGGAATAATTCACAGCTACCTTATCCCGATTGCGATCTTTTTAGTGGTGATAACGTGATTGAACTAGTATTCCTACTGCTCCATGTATGTATTTGGTTTCCGAAAACCGCACACCTGTGTCTGACAGATCACGGATTCAGAAAATTGGTTTGCATGAATGCTAAAAACTGTTGCGTGACGTTGGAAACTAAACCATCAGGCACCATGCTGTGTAGTCTTGCCTCGTGCAACTTGCCTGGTGTGCAATTGCTGCGTCACGCGGTTCTATGATCCCTGAACACGGTCTTCAGTCGTTATGTTTATGTAACATGAACACAGAGCTTATGTGAAGGTAATGGACGTGCAATCATCCCATTGCACCACAGTGGTTATAGGAAACCAGGACTTTTGGCAATTTGTCTACCCAGGCGAGCCCCCGGCTATGACTCACGCCATCTCTACTTCCACTTCCCCCACTGCCTTCACTTCTACTATTCCCTTCCTTCCCTGTGTGACCTTGACTAGTCACAGCGTAAATATGTCCAAGTGCGATGAAATCTCTGGTTCCTTAGGCCTGTATTCAACTGCATGCGAGTCCACGGTAATTATTGGGCATTTGCAATATGAGATATACAAATATAGATCGTAGACAATATTTCTCTTAATTTTCCATTGGTTAACTGTTGAAGAATCTTCTAAAATTGATCGAGAGTTTTTTTCCCACCGCTGATTGTTGCCTGCATGCTAGAGCAGATGTCCAAGTAAACTTGAAACATTCCTTGTCAAAAAGTAAAGAATATAATTCCATTTTTCGAAGACGATTCTGATGGAACTAATAAGGCTGGTGTAACCTTACATTAAAATGCAAATATCCCGGTGTTTTTGCGTCTGATTAATTTTTTAAATAAAGATTGCGGAAAATGTCGAAGAAGTGTAAAGCTCATGCATGGATAAGCCCTAACACTGATAAACCGCAGCCGGTTAATCGAGAGTCTGCTGTATAAAGGACATTTGAGGAGGAGCTCATAAAGGTGGGGGACACATAAAACTGTATCTCCCAAATATTTTAGGGAATTCGAACCCCTGGACTTGCAGCGACACTGGATGAGGGGAGACAAAGAAAATCTCACCAAATATACCATTGTACTATGGCATGAATTTTTAATGCAAAAAATATTTAGCAAGCTCCCACAGATTCCAAATGCCAAAAATCTCATTAAGAGGATTCATCCCTCCTGCTCGACAGGGTTAATTTTGTCTTTTTTGGTGACACACTAATAACATCATCAAGGCCGTGAAAGATGATCAATCTTTCAATCAAAGATCAAGCTATCATATTGGAATTTTCAGGATGTACCGAGTAGACCTTTGCCAACATTTTTCCATATTTTAAGTATAAAAATTTACATCTGAGAACATACTGAGGTAAAATTTTCAAAGCTTAGATACAGGTATATGTTGACCAAAGTCTATTTTATAAATACAGCAGACTCCCAATTATATGGCTGCGGTTTATCCGGGTTTCGGATTATCCATGCATGATTTTTACTCTTGCTCAATTTTTTCCACGATCTTTATAAAAAAATAAAATAGGACGCAAAATCATCGGATTTACTGCATTAATGCTGGGATACACCGGGATTATTATTTCCGTTAGAATCCCTTTGATAAAATGGAAGCGATTGCTGAATTGCTGAAGCTGAATTCATGGGAGCACCGTGTTCCTGTTTTCCAAGCCTTGCAGTGCACGACCGTGCTCCGTGACCACGGATACACGTCCCGTGGCAGTTGCAACCCGGGCAACTTGTGCGAGATGCAACTATGTGACGTGGTGCATGAAAGTGTAGTTTCCGACGTCAAGGAGTGGTTTTTAATCACTTTTCTGTATCCGTTATTACACAGCCACCGATATGTGGTCTTCGAATCCAGGCCTTACATAGAGCATTAATAATACAAGTACAACCATGTTATCGCCACTAAAAAGATCGCGAACTGGTGAAGAAAGCTCTAATTTAGTTCGGGAAGCACTCTAAAATAATAGAATAACTGCATAAATAATGATGTACTGTTTGTTTTAGGTAAATTATGAACACTGCAAGACATTTAAGCGAAAGTTTGGGTTATTTGTGTTTTCCGATTATTCGTGCCGTCTCTCCCCATCATTAGCCCGGATAATTGGGAGTGCACTGTATTCTGAAAATTTTAAGGTGATAGTATAAGTTTTAAGTGAGTCATTCATCACCCAAAAAGCCAGGTTGAGAGGCAGGGATGCATACACTTAGCACATAGACTTCTTTTTCCATAAAAAAGAGAGAGAGAACACATACCTAGCCCAAGGTAATTTTCCAGGGCACAGCCATCCTTGGGTGCCTTGGTTCAATCCCCCTTTGCTACTGGCAGCCATGACCGAAGTGGCAGGGGCGTTTCCTTCTTTCTCCCAGGGTGGATGTAGGAGGCATTCTCTCAATGCATTGACTGCCCATGACAGTATCCCTGCTCTAGCCATGAGGACCTCGGCCCGATCATGCGGAGGTGCTGATTCAATCCCTTCATCCCAAGACCCACTTTCGGTGACTTTGGTGCTTCTCAGGGCCAGCCTAATACAATTATCAAATTGATTTCATATATTTTAAACATAATGGTATTAAACTGAAAAACACTCACTCATTTATTGACACAAAAGATGATCGACTTGACAATGTCTTTGAGGTTTTAGATTTTCAGAGGATCTTAATATTGAGCCGATGAATTAGGGAAAAAATTGTATATCTTAAAATAAAGACCTCATTGTATCACAGAATTTTAATGTATTTAGTGGGAAAAGAGAAAATAAAAGTAAAAAAAATGAACTACAGTCTCCAGATCTAGAATATAATGAAGAAAAATGAAAGTTTCTTCTTTCATCAGCCATTTCTTTTCTGTCATTCCTCAATCCATAAATTGCTCATTTCAATGAGACTTTTCCTCATTTTTTCAATGGCTACTAATTCAAATGCCAGCATTGTTAACAGTGAATAAGCATATTCATTGAATCGTTATTTATATTAAACATACGCTACCAAAATGTACATGACTTGCCATTAGGAAAAATTCCCCAAGACTGGGAATAAAACCACAGACCTTTTCCTTTCCAGGCCATGGTGCAGATCACTACGTTATCCAGGTTCCTGAATTCCCATGGCAATTGTACCGAGGCACATAGTGCAAGATGTTCGGCTTTTAGGGTTCATCAAGGATGGCAACATGAGTGAGAAATGACTTCAATGCTTCAAGGACAACTGCTTAAGAGCCTCAAATTTGTGATAAAGCCTCACGTGGAGGTATGTGTAATATTTCGAAGACTGCCACTTGAATGGGCCCAACATTTAGTACCATGAGCCTGGGTACAATTGCTATGGGAATTCAGAAACCTGGAGAGCAAAGTGGTCTGCGCAGTGACCCGAGAAGCCAAAAATCTGCGGTTCGATTCCCGTCCAGGGAAATTTTTTTTCGAGGCAAGTCATGTATGTTTCATAGCTGTTCACGCAGCAGTCTTCAAAATAGTACATATAGACACTGATCATTAGTGAAATTTAATGGTTACTTGAACAGCTAATGCACACAACGTGGGATATCATGTGACCAAGTAATGCTTTGCACTTATGATTACCCACTTAAAGAATTCAAGTGTTAATGGACTTGTTAAAAGTATAAATAACATGGAATTTCATTAGCCCTGCTTGGCAGGCAGATTTGCAATTCATCAATTATGATCAAAACAATCTTACATCTAGAGTCATACCCTGAAAAAAAAATACCTTACAAAGAAGTAATAGAAAATTGCACCCCTGACGGAAATTTTGATGGATATTAAGGTGGGGAGAAAAATGACTTGTTTTGGATCAAAATGAGTAAAAAATGTAGGCAGATATCAGGATATCAGTAGAAAACTTAGCATTTAACTTGGATGCTAACTACCAGAGCAGAGGCAACACGTAATTCACTAAAAATTTTTATTTACAGATGTCATAACTTCACAATTTGTCTTAAGGCCGTTTTACACGGTACACGGAATTGCGCAATCTGACGTACATGCGAAGGCGCAATCAAAATTGCGTCGTGTAAAGCCGTGAATTGCTAGAACACATGCGAGAATGCGTGGATGCGAGACGGCAAAATAGCCCCTGTTCTAATTTCGTTCATGCATTCACGCAATTCCACGCCATTTTAGAAATTAATGCAGCTCTAACCTGCGCAAATCCGTGCCCTGTGTAAAACGGCCTTTATAGTTGATTGGAAGAGATGGTGCAACGACGGAGATGGAAAGGATACATATTGGATTTCAAGGGAAGAGTACAACAAGTTTACATAATGACAGAATTCTCAATCAAAACAGTTCCCAATTCAATTCAGGTTCTCCTTTTAATTCTAAAACTCCCTAAACACATGCTACAATTGTTCTCAAGCTTTTATCAACAGACAAATAATTTGCAACTAAGTATTTATCTTACGATAAAGATTAACATTGACAGCCTTATCAATAGATAAATGCCAATATAACACCCTGTACGAAGTGAATACATAAAATTTAGGTCAGTACACAGCAAAGATTAAACACTCACCCAGTAGACAGAGCAGAAGGAGAATTCCTGCCATGAAGAAGGCCAAGCCACCCATTTAATAAGGCATACTTGGCTGATGATATCAAGTGATCCCAACCCAACAGCTCTATCATCATCTTACTTCCCTGGACTCTGATTCGGGCTCTTTGAATCTTCAAATAGGAAAAAAAGATTTTTTAATTTAAAATTTTGAAAACTTCAAACAGATTAGTGGTGCTATCATACCAGATAATAAATGAATTTCATGCAAACCTACCTGGCAATATAAGGCTTTACGGAGGGTTTCCACATTGGTTCCCTCCTCATGTGTGACAAACTCCACAATGGAATTAGCAAGAACTAAAATTTCAGGCAAAACAACATCATCTTCTATCACAGTGTTTCTAACAGTCTCAGGGTATTCTTTTCCTTCCTCCTTCTCCTCTACATGATTTTCTATACCAATATAAAATGGAATCAGGTTAGAGATATTGCGAGAAAATACCTTCCCAACAAATAAATATTACAAAGTCAAAACTACACCTCACCTGTACTTTGATCATGATATTTCTTCCATGTCATCACAGGAGAAGTAGCAACAGAAGCAGCACTTGCTTTGAGAACTTGTGCATCCTCTATTTCTTCATGGCCAGAATCAACCATTGGTATCATCACCTTCTCTATATCTTTTCCTTTATCAACCTCCTCTTCATTTCCTCGGTCCTTGTCCTCTTCATCTTCAATTGAGTTGATTTGCCTGTCCTTATCAGATTGCCAATTAATTCCATTTGCATCTTTATTACTTTCATCAATTGACAAATGCAAACTCTCTGGAGGGCTTTCTGGTCTCAATTCATGATCTTCTACATCTGACTTGCCAGCAACTCCAACAACAACTCCACTTGAAACTTTACATTGTGCTTCAGCAACCAGGAGAGCATCCTGACTCTGGAATGATGCAAACACATTAGTAAAAAATCATCAATGTTATAAAAAATGGAATTCATCAAATGGCTAACGTATCAAGTGATTGTTGGGAGTACTATTAAATAAGATCTTGAAATTGACGAACAGGAAATTAAATTAAAAGGGTAAAATTATTCACATGCAATGCAATTAAGTAGTACATCATTATTGCTAGTACATACGTTAATATTGCTTTAAATTTACATTTCATATAAAAAAATTTCAACTTCAAAATCTTAAGTGACATAAAATAAAAAGGGACTCACAATTATAAAAAATCTAACCTTTGACTGATACCTAAATGGAGCAACTTTACCTGAATACTGGCATTTAGGATGTCTTCTGGCTTAGTTGGTATCTGGCAGCATGGGGTGGAAGAAGAGCAACCACATCCACAGAATGACGAGGGTGAAGTAGGTTTGGATGACTGGTTATGTTGTTCCATGAGGAGGAGGTGATTGTTGTGGGAATGTTGGCTCTGCTTGTGATGATGAAAGGAACGTGAGGCATTGGCCCGCATATCAGCTATTAATGACTTAACTGTGCGCTTCCAGCGGGGATCTAAATGCAACAGATGCAATTTGTTCAGAGCCTTCACTTCTGGACTTGTTGCTGGTCGGACTTCCATCAAGAGAAACCTTAAAATATAGGCAACAGTTTATAAATACTACGCATTCATTTTATGTTAAAGTAGAAACAGTGTTTAGGGGATAAAAAAATCCTTATTTGAAAATACTACATTAAATGCTCCAAATGCAAAATATTCAAATGGTATTCCTACCTGCACTTGTCCTGAATGGGCATACAAACTTCTTTGTAAGAACGTCCTTGTTCCTGTCGAGCTCGGATGAGATTCCACTTTGCTTGATGGACCATGCGCACAATTTCAGCTAAGCCTTTGGTAAGTTTAATTTCATCTTGATTGCCAATACTTTCTTCCAGGGCCAATTCTAAAAAGAAGAAATGACGTTAGAAAAATGTCATGGACAAAAGGATTACCAAAGCAGGATATTTGATTAAGTGCACAGATACAATAAAATATTTTATTCAAACAGTTTTGACACTTTTAATCATACAGAGGTGGTATTCATAGGGGAAATAAGGATATTAAAAATTTCCAACTTGAACAATTCTTCATTACGCAATCTTAATGAATGTATTACAAACTTAATACATAGCAAGATTATGACTAAATACCTTTCTGAACCAGTATCAGTGCCTGTGGAGCTAATCCAGTGTGCCAAAGTAGAGCAGCCATCAGGAGACGACCAGCTTCCTCTAATGGGTGGTCTGATGGAAAATCAGCTCGCGTAAGAAGATGGTTCAGACGGCAATGACGCTCAACTAACTGCATCAAGGCTCTAACTTGAGGCTCCTGAAAATATGCATCATTTGAAAAAAGCATGCCAATAAGTTATCATATTATATTATTTAAGAAAGTCTTGGAATGATTTCTGAAGTTATAACTGAAGAAAAATTGAGTCACTACACATTTGCTAGATGTAACAGACATATTAATGGAGAGTTAAATTAACATTAGAAGACAAGAAGGCTCGAATTAGTTAGCACTTTCAAATTTATAATAAATAACAAAATCACAAAATGAAAAAAATACATTTAAATATAACTAACATGTAATCTCCCATCTGCTAAACTCTGCAGGAAGTCTAAAGTATCTTCCTTGGTTGAGACTATCTCTTTCCCTAATTTTCCAGTGACTGAGCTATACCCAGCAGGCTGCTGTTTTCCTGACACCTTAGGAGGATTTAAGTCTTCTTGCACAGGGAGAGCCTTGGAATCACCTTAAAGTAAATAATATCATTATTAATTCTCTATTTTTAACGGAAATTGTGGCAACAATCAATGAATAATATAGCACTTTCAAAAATAAAAAAACTTCTCCATTCACTCATAATATACATACTTATTTCATTTGTGAAAAAAAAACATTTTAATTAAAGAAGGTAACTCGAGAGCTTTGAATGTGTGACAAATATTGTACAAATACATTAGGCCCACACTTAAGGTTTTTCTGCAACAAGTTATCCAATAACGCTGTCTACTGCATCACAGTGAGTTACCGAATTTACTGCTTGACATTGATGCATGCCGGGTGCTTGAGTTTAGGCCACTGTCAGACAAGACGACTTTCTGCTGGCTGCCGTTCCCGGCAGGACACCGTGAAATCCAGAGAGTCATCTAATCTGAAAGCGGCTTCAATGTAACACTGTGTGTATTTCACGCCGAAGACAGTGCACCGCTGGGCCCGATTAAAATGAGCACCATGATGACCACGGAGGCCGTCAATGACGCCATGCTGGTAATGGAGCAATTTGACTCATTTGAAGACATGTGCCTTGCTTTCAAATGACCTTAGTCATTTGAAAGCACGGCACCATGCTGAGGACAGTGACCAGTGAAAATTCGGCTTATCTGAAAGCGTAATTTTCTGCTATTCTGCAGCCGTATTAAATTCCCTTCAGCACAATATTAATTCAAGATATCTTATTCTTCCTGAGAGAAGTTGCATCATTCTAGATGTTTCCGAAAATTTTAAGATTAATTAATGTGAATCGAAAGGAGGCTATTATAAACTTAACGGCAAATTCCAGTGGAGAAATCACTACATTGCACAAAGTTATGCGAATGCGATATGCTCGAGACAAAACAAGCCAATTGACCTTTGAATCGTAATGAGATAGAGCTAATGAACGTCAACAACATTAAACAGGATTTAATCGATTATGACTCATTAACAGTGATTTTTTCACTAATTCACGTAAAATGCACGAAAAAGGGGAATTTTGTTTTATTTACCGATTTTGCAGTATTTAGCATTATTTAATTTTATATCGCAACATCATATCATGTGAATTTCACAGATCTCTACATATTATTCAACTTCCTTATTTTTTTGCTTGGAATTTTGTCTGAGTTTCATTTTTACATTGATATTTTGTGAAATCTTTGAGATATCAGGTCGGAATAGGAAAAAGAAAACAAGATGCAAGTAAAAGAAAGGTATTGAGTGGCTGTTCAGCACAGGGGTTTAGGAGAAGGAATTGTTTCCGACATATATAGGTGGAAGAAGGTGCAGATGAAACATGCACATGCCAAAGGGATAAGGTGCATGAAAGGGAAATCAGGATGGGAAAGACAGAGAATGAGGCTCAAGTATAAAATCAAGAGAGGTAAGTTATAGGCCAAAAAAGGAATAAAGTCATGGAACAGGAGAATGTAGGTAATAGGTTATGCTGCCTTCCTAAGGAATTATGTAACACTGATGTGTAGATTAACTAAAAAAATAACATAAAGAGTAATCACATATAAGAGTGATGGAATGCAAAATCCAATCCAATTATTGACATAACAAAAGTAAATAAATAGAGAAACTTGATTGTTTACCTGTTGGAGTAGTTCCAGCAATGGGAGTGCTTCCAATTGAAGCTGATCCCCCAACTCTGACTGCGGGGGCAGTGCTAGCAACAGCCTCCCCTTTATCCTCCGTAAAAGGGTCCGGTGGTTTCAAGGCATGTAAACCTCCATGCAAGAAAGGTGCTCCAATCCATTGCCCTGAAACTCCTTCCTGCTCTGGTGGCTGCTTGGGTGGGCCTTTGGATAACATTCTTGCATGTAGGCCGAGTAAAAATGCTAAACCTCGCTCTGTATCCACCAATGGTGAGGACACAGAGTTGACATTGACCTCCTGCAAAAATTAAGCACCAATTTAGCAGATACATACTCCATAATGAATAAATACACTATAAAAAATATGTATTTCAAGCAAGTGACTGATGTGCAAGAGAAAATTACAACACTGTAAAAAATCTATTACATACACAATGAAAAAAGTGCACAAGAAGTGGAAACGGGGTGTAATCACATTTAAACACCATTTAATAGTGAAAGCCCTCTTCCAGGACAATATAGTTGAGAAGCACAAACAATTCACCCCAATATTTTTTAAGTTAAATTCAATTTAATTACACAGGAAATGAAGGAATTGACAAGACCTTGTGTTGGACTCATCCAGTTCTATGAGAGGAAATATACAAAATAATGTGACAGTTCAACAGTGATTATCAGAGCAAATACAGTAGAAGATCGATAATCAGGAATGCTTGGGACCAGATGCATTCCTGATTAATGGTATTTCTGGGGAATAGATTAGTTACCTGGATGTATGCAACACTGCAACACAATATTTTTTCCAGAGCGTGCTTTGGAATCAGCGGAAATGATGCATTGTTGAGGAAAGGGTGAAATAATGAGAAAACCCAATCAAATTCATAAAATTTATGATTAAAGACTAGACTAAAAGAGATTCAGAACATTTGAAAAAGTTCTTTGTCCTTAAAGGGAACGAGTATAATTCATGAATTGATTAGAACACCTGTACAGTAGTTTGCATGACTCATCTGGAGAGAGACCCTTCAAGCTGTGGGCTTCGCGGTGAGTGTCGCCCACTTAACGACCACCTGGAGAACATAATGCAGGGTGGCCATTCACTCCTCTCACGGAACTGCTTATCTCAATCTAAGGTTTCAAACATGGGCCATTAGAAAAGGTTAAAAATGTTTTGAGAACATCTACTTGTGAAAAGGGATTGACACATACAATATAAAATACTCTGCAATAATAAAAAGCAATGCTCCCACACTTGCAGCAACTGGCTATTTCACTCGTGGATTTTTGAAAAAAAGATGAACTTCTGAAAGGAAAAGAGTGCATTCACCATGGAAAATAGCATCTGAAGAAAAATGTTGTTAACAAATGTTGTAAAAACAAAGTTGTTGTTGATTCTCACTGTTACAAAATGAGTTTTTGTAGATAAAAGATGTCGGTAGAATTCCTCTTTGTCATGGTTGGAACTCAGTGAATGAAAATCAGAAAATCGTACTTCAAGGAGGAAAATGAACAATTATCATTCAATCATCACATATTTTTCAAAAAACTGCACATCTCCACAGATAGATTTTAAGTAATTTTGGGCGTGTGGCACTCACTATGTAAACTTCATCCCACTTTGACTCCTCTCTCATTAAGTCCGGAAAGTTTGAGGAATAGACGTTATACGTTGCTGCCGTAAATTCTGTTGTCCTAAATCACCATATCATCATATCAAGGTATTCTAAGTCACGTTAAATATTTTGCAGAAGAAAATGGCAAATTAGTTGACTAGCTGTTGCGGGATTATGTAGTTTGAAGACAGCCAGGCTCTGAGATGGCAATTAAATGACTAAGATTGCTGTATTTTTGGCAATGTAACTTTAAAAAATAGAAATTTTGTAAAACACGAGAAAACCTTCCATGGTTTAGATAATTCCATTATTTAGATTTCCGGATTATTGATCTTCCACTGTATTTTATAAGAAGGCTTGTCCAAGGAAAGGGGTATTTAAAGGTAATGATCTTATCTTATGAAATGAAGATTTGTTTAATTTAAGTTTTATACTTAAAAATAAAAAACACACATTGCTTACAAGAGTGCATTGTAGTGGATGTCACCTAAACTAGAGTACTTTATAATCACTGAAAATCCTTACCTGTTGTACCTCTTCCTGCTCAGGGTCAACATAATGACCAACAAGGAATGCTTGCATTGTGTCTCTTGCTTCTGCAGAGTGACCAGCTGATTCAAAGGCACGCGTAGCATCACGACCAGCATATCGCTGAAGTAATTCACTGCCACAAGGGGCTTCGCTTCTACAATAGAAATTCCTCTTAATGGTTGATAAATATGGTGCAAATTTGAATGAATTCATGTGGTATAATTAATATTTTCAATGGCTTTAGTAATAGAAACATTTAATTAGACATAGAGTCAAGTAACAATAAACTGTACAAAAGAAAGACTTTTAATTTCATTAATAAAAACCATTATAATCGGGATTACAGTGAATTTCTAATAGAATAAGAAACATAAGAGTATAAGAATTTCAATATGGATGGATATGATTAATAAAAAATAACCTATGCATCATTCAATTTCTTCATAAAAAAGTAAGCACCGACCTGAAATCCTGGACATCATACACCTTGCCGTTGATAAGGAGCCAGAGTCCACCATCGCGGTTATGATTCTCTAGATCTGCTTTCCTTACCAGCGGTAGTTCTTCACCAGTTTTCAAAGTTGCTGATGGACATTTTGGTGCCACTATTAACATGCAAGGGAGAAATATGTATTCAAGGCTAGTATTTAAGGATATAATTGCTGATTTAACCCTTCAAACATTAAAAACCCTAATTGCAGTTACTTCATTAAATATATGCACTCAAGATAACAAAGCTAGCCAAAATTTTATGGAGGGAGAGCAACAGTCAACTTTATTTTTATATATTTTTTAATAAAAACAGTGGAAGCTCTAAATGGAAAGGGTTTTAGAGGAACTTAAAGATGGTTGGAAGAGATTCCACAAATTCGAATATCCTTTATCTTTTCCACTCTACCTTTGATATGTGTGAATACGGAACGTGATGGTCAAATTATAAAAAAACAATCCTCCAATTTCCCCAAATTTATTTGTTATAGCTTCTTACCATGCTTAGCCTTTGAAAAAAGGCAAAAAATAAATTCAAACATTAAGAAGACTCACCAACAATTCCTGGCCAGGCCATATCTTGACAGTCTTCACGAAGTACCCCAGGTGCTAAGCGGTTAAACCTATCAAGGGCTTCAAGTAGAGATGCAAGAGAGGGCAGCCAAGTAGATCTTAGGTGCAAAAGTAGAAGGGGAGATGATTGGGGCGGTGGATGTATCCCTCTGTCGGATGCAATTATTACAACACCTCCAGCCTTTAGCCCTAGTCCTTGAGTACCAACCAACACCAAACACAGAACAAGTTCTGGCAAGAGAACGCCTGAAACAGTTTGAATTAATTGTATGAATTACAAATCCAAAATTATGAATCAAAGTTATGTTAACTTAAAAAATAAATTGTGAATGCAGCAGGCCTGAAAAATCACTGAGCATGAAGATTTCACATTCATAGTTTTATGAGTCCTCATAATCGAAATATTTCTCATATTCCATGTCAAATGAACAAAGACGTACATGAAAGTAAGGTATCGTATTTAGAGGAGGCAACTGACAGCTGAAGACATTTTTTCCATTAGGGAAGAGTATGGTAGTAAGAAGTGGTGTAACTAGGAATATGCTTTAGGGGAGGGATGAGATGACCTGGAGTGACCCCCGTCCCCCAAGCAAGGGGGGGGGGGAGTTCTGGGAAAATTTTTGAAAAATGACTATCCTGGAAACACATTTTACATCGTTTTAGGGGTAAAAATTTAACTTTAATCAGATGCAGTCATTATCTGTCAAAACTACACAATAGTTTTAAATATATTTTTATTTCTCTGAGGCTTTGGTGTGGGGATCTATTCCCTCATTCCCCGACAGTTATGCCACTTGTAGAAAGGGTAGAGAGAATCCTGGCATTGCCAATAGCCTACTCCAAATAAAAGCTGAAAAGGGAACCAAGGCTTAATGTCCCATCTCAATAATAGAGAACTGTGTTTGAAGTGCCCTCCACAAAGCAGGGATTGGGCATTCTCTGAAAAATCTCTAATACTGCCAGGTTTTAAACCCAGACCCACAGTGTAGGAAACCAATACACTAGCCACCACACCAAATCAATTGATGAATTACCAGAGCTTGAATTAATGAGGATTTATCATACTTTGACTCATATTCTAATTAAAATTAAGATTATAACCAACAATGAGTCACCCCAGCCTAATGAATATGGCGTAGCTTTTGAAACAGCCCTGCCATTCCCACAATCGCCCTTTACCTTTGACCCTGATTTCTTTTTCACCTCCACTAAGAGTTAACTCCCAATATTATGGGCAAATGATGGGGAAATACAACACAAATAATCGGTAAACACTGATAATCCAAACTTTTACTTTTCTTTCTTATAATTTTTTTAATTCATGAAAATTAAACAATATACCATAATTTATGCACATAGCCTGTTATTTTCGATTGCTTTCTAAATAAGGCCAAAAACAGGCTTCTTCCTCTATCGATTGATAGAAGTGAGTAACAGTTGAACCTCGTTAAAGCGAGTACGGGCTATTGCGAGACCACCGCCATTTCGAGTGATAGCTGAAGTACCGTCAATTGACCCTATGTTTAGCATGCAAAACAAAATCGTTTTTACGAGGCCCTTTTGGTGTTGACATTCGCCATAGCAAGAGTTTCCATTGCCGGAAAAGCTTAACCAAGAGTCCCTAATGTCTGTAATCGCTGGAGATCTGTTAGAAATGAAGCTAACATGGAGTTCTCAGTCTCAAATTCATGTGGTAAACTGTCATTTGATGAATAAGTCGTTCATTTTGGTGAAAATATTGCGGCATTACATTCGCCAATGCTGGATCTTCTTTTGTTTCTCGGGTGGCAGAAAGCAATTGACAGGATACGCGTATGCCTGTGAGTTGTGAGAATAGAGTGCATTTAAAGGTAGACACCATAGCCATAAAACGCAAAGTATGTCTAAGCGAGATAATGAAAATAATAGAGAAATACGAGCTTGACGTAATTAATTTAGCTTCCTATTCCCTCTTCACAATTAAAAGAAAACATAGAAAACATTAGGTCTATTGTAGTGCTGGAGGGCAAACCATCACAGCAAAGGCGCCCGAAGAATGCAGAACATGAAGAGTTGGAAGGTGCTTTGTTCGAGTGGTTTCAGCCCACTTCAATCTTTGGGAACTCCTGGAAGAGGGGTTATGCTTAAGGCTTAAGCGGAGTATTTCAGCGATAGATTGAGAATCTAGAACTTCAAGTTTTTGGAAGGTTGGTTATATGTATTATTTTAAAGTATGAAAGTGTTATCTCCCTTCATAATTGCTGGTGAAGCCTGCGGTGTAAACCCAAACCCGTGGAAGAAAGGACTCCTATCCCAACAGAATATCTTAAGAAGTATTCCCCTCGTGATGTAATGCAGACAAAAAGGAACTCTTTCACAACCTACTCCCCGACAAAACCCTTGCAGTACAGGGCGTTTCTTGCAATTATGCTTCCAGGAGGAGCTTCTAATGCGCTGTTAGCGATAACATATGACACATTTGAAAATCTGATGCTGTACTTTTAGTTTATTAAATTTAAAAAAAAGACACTCAAAATAGAACTTTTTTTTTGAAAAAAAAACAGGAATGTTAATGACATAATTATGCATGCTTAGCAGATTTTCTAGGACACATAATGAAGATATTACATTGGATGATAGTAAATATCTTCTAAGGCAGGATCGTTCTACCACCTTCCACATTTTTCGTCAGCAGAAACAAATGCGATACGTTATTTCACACAACTTCCACGAAATGTACGGGAAAAATAAACATACACCAATGGAAGCATTTGAGGCATTAAATAACTGCAATACTGTTTTATCAGCAATACTTTGAATTTTCAGCGGAAAATATCAAAATAATAGATTGATCATGTAAATGCACAACGTACATAGAAAAATGGCTTCGTCGGTTGTGCATTGACAAAGCAATGCTATGCATGATTTTTATTTAGTACAGCACTTATAAATTGAATGACTAGTTTGTTATTAATGTAAGGAAATTTAGTGATACAAGAAACATCGCCTTTCGTCTGGATTTATACTTAAGTGTATTGGACAGAAATGTCTCCGTCGCCACACCAATCCCATTCATTTACAAGAGTTGAAAATAGGTTTATTGGTTATTATTTGCTCCACCTTCGGTAAAGTGACAATTTGCTATAGCGAGCATTTATTAGAGCACCATGGGGTCTCGTTTTAATGGGGTTGCACTGTAAATGCTAAAAAACTCCCGAAAAAAACTTGGAATAGAAGAAAAAAAGAGCATTCTGACGGAGGGTTAAGAATGGATGACAAATCATTTAGAAGCAAAAATCCTATACACTATTGCTCTTTTTTGAAAAAGTTTTCAAATAAATAGGCGTCATCATTTTGCATTAAATCCAAAGTAAAGGATCGATTCATGTTCAAAATACATTTCTAAATTACCCAACGAATTATTGAAAATTCATGGAAAATATCAACTACTGTAGTGAAATGTGATTTAAAAAATTGGTCCTTCCACAAATGTTTAATATTTTTATGCATTAAAATTTTTTTAAATATTATTTTTATATATTTTTTAATATGATAAAAGATTAAAATTTTCAAAACTTACCTACAACATCAGATTCTAGAATAGACGCAACAGAAGAAAAATGTCTCTGGGATATAGAGGCAACCCTAGAAGCAATATGCAATGTGTCCTTCACATGGCAACACACTAAATGGACATATTTTCCCAAAAGTGACTCAGCACCAAGGGCCTCTTGCTGTATATCTGAAAAAAAACAATAAGTTATAACAACATAACTAGCAATGAATAGATTTCCCATCTCTGAAAGAGTGTAATCAGCCCTGGAGAAATAATACTCAAGAATTTGCAATGAGTCCAATTACATCCTATCAGGTGCCAAAAAGGAATATTATTCTTTAATTACCAAGAGCTCTATGTCATTGCAAGATAAAGGAGAGAATGCTGTGTTAAAACCATTATATCATACAGTAACTGATGAATTAAGAGTCAATGCGGTGGAGTCAAGTAAAGCCAGGGCTTGATAGGTCAGTGCAAACCATTTTGGAAAGTGATCATGGTTTACTAAGAGATTAACAAGGAGCTGATAAATAAAGTTTAAGGCAGTAGATTGTACAGATTAGTATCAAGACAAAATATTGTGGGCAAGATGACAGAGCAAACCATTATATAATAATAATATGGATGATGAATTCCAAAGGGTACATAAATGCACAAACCTTGATGATTTCGGTTCTTTTCTCTTGTACCAGCTCCAGGAGGTTTTGACGAGTCTCCATCTGCTGACATTCCTTTTACCTGCTGAGCTTGATATAAGTGGGCAATGAGAAGCCTTTGGAAACGTAATAGCAAGTTCAAACTGGGAGACAAGTCCTTTGTATCTTTTTCCGCTGACCCTTTGGATGATTCCTGCTCCTTAGGTTCTGCTGAAGATGTTGTCCCTTGCCTAGAAAAACTAACTTGGGCTCGACATGTACCGCTACGATCTGGATTGGAATGCCCTTCTCCATCTTTCGAACCACTTTCTCTGATTAGAGACCATAGCTGAGACTGAGTGAGGGAGGAGACACTCCTGAAATGAAACGTGAGTTTATTAGTAATAATAAATTTCAATAATCTAGCGATCCTTATAAAAATAACATCGGACCAGTAAAACAAAAATATAAAAGTATATAGGCAATAAAAAATCAATCATTAATGAATTCACTGATGCTGTAGTACATTTTGTACAGTAGAAGATGCTTAAACATGTTTTATATTATCTGGCAAGGTATTGAAAAGCCTGTGAGCCATAGAATTTGGGCCATGTATGGGTGTTGTTATATGCACTAAAGGCACATAGAAGTATTTGGCACCAATTATATAATGATTGTTCCAGTGTTCTTTGTCTAAAATTGATAAATATTGCTGAAGACATACAATATACAAAATACAAGGGAAGGGTGGGAGGTCCAGCTTCCTAAAGATAGGTCTTTAAGGAGCAAGAATATTGGCATTAGCCATAAGTCTAACTGCTCTTTTTTGCAATAAAAAATTCTGTCGGTATGAATTAAGGAGCACCAGAAAACAATACGAATACAAACAAAAGGTTAAATGGAAATAAAATAATTCACAACAGTGCAGATTCTAGGGAACTTCCAGGGATAACATTCACCTCATACATCTAAATTAAAAACACTTGGTACTCTACTTGCTTGCTGAGTCTGGATATTAGATTTCCATGTTAGAGTAGCATCAAGCTGCAATCCAAGGAATTTGACAGTGGCAGCCATTGGCATAGGTTTTTGATCAATTTGAATGTTAATTTCATGAGAAAATTTATTCTTGTTTATAAAATCAATAATTTGTGACTTATCAACATTTAGCTTAAGACAAGTGCTTGAGTACCATATGTCAATGTTACTTGTAACAGACTTACATTTATTGGTAGCAGTATTAAAATCCACTTCAGAAAAAATGACATAAGTGCCATCGGAATGAAGTACTGGGGTGGGGGGCACCTGCGAGTTTTGATAAAATATCACATAACTCAGTGACAGATATTGTAAACAGAATGGGCCCCAGAACAGAACCTCGAGGAACACCTTGAGTTACCTCTACCCTACTGTTGGCGTCAAAATGATGTGCCGCTGTACTTTGCAAATTTATACCTGGACTTACGTGCATGCCATAATAATGAATAACACGTAATTTTCAAGGAAATTTTATTCCCAATTCTGATTTATTTTTTGTTTCATGAAAAATTAAAAAATCAAGACACGCGAGTGCAATAAATGACTCCGCGCACCAAAAAATTCACCTTATATATAGGCATTAAAAAAATATGCCGGAGCGAACAAATGCTGCGTTGCCACATCTTGCACGCGAAACTTTGCTTCCTGGTAACCGGCACTGTCCCTGGACTTAAGTGCATGCCATAAATATGAATAATATGTAATTTTAAAGAAAATTTTATTCTCAATTCCGATATATTGTTTGTTTTGCAAAAAAATCATAACTGTAGACAAACCAGTGCAATAAGTAACTCTGTGCACCATAAAATTAGCCGTTTTTTCAACGTCATGAACTTTGTAACTCAACCTAGTGCAAACTACAATGTCTACAGCATTCATCTTCCACAATAGGTTGCAAACATTGATTTGAATGAATAAAATGGCTTCTGCATATTTCTAGCATGCATATTTTGTTGTAAAATAACGAAAATGTTTAAAAAGTATCTAGTCCTACATTTTACTCGGAAAGAAAAAATGGAACTGATAAAAACACTTCTTAATGGGGAATATGCATGAAAGATTATAGCGGGATAAGATGAAAAAATCTGCACTAGGCAGGATTCTTATTTGGGATTATGCACTCGAAAGTAAATATTTAGACACCCCTTTAGCAAAATTTTTAGAAGCCTAGGTGGTCCCACGGTTCTTTCATCGTAAAAACGTGTTTTTGCAATGTACAGTAGACTCCCGATTATCCGGCTGCGGTTTATCCGGGTTGCGGATTATCCGTGCATGATTTTCACTCTCGCTCAATTTTTCCGCGATCTTTGTTTTTAAAAATCCTACGCAAAATCACCAGAATTACTGCATCAATGCTAGGACATACGGGGCTTATCATTTCCGTTAGAATCCCCTTCGTAAAACGGAAGCGATCGCGCTCTAGTTGCATTCACGGGAGCACCGTGTTCCTGTTTTCCAAGCCTCGCAGTGCGCGACCGCGCTCCTTGATCACGGATACAAGTCCCGCAGCAGTTTCAACCCGGGAAACTTGTGCGAGACGCGAGTACGTGGCGTAGTGCCTGACAGTGTAGTTTGCGACGTGTAGCAGTGGTTTTGAAGCATTCGTGCAAACCTTTTTCCTGTATCCGTTATCACACAGCCACGGATGCGTTGTTTTCGAAACCAGGCCATACACAAAGCATTAATAATACGAGTACATCCACGCTATCGTCGCTAAAAAAAAGATCGCGAACTGGCGAAGAAAGCTCTCAAGGAGTCCTGGAAGCACTCTAAAGCAACACAATAACTGCATAAATAATAATATATTGTTTGTTTTACGTAAATTATGAACATTAAAAGACATTTAACTGAAAGTTTGGATTATCCGTGTTTTCCGATTATTCGTGCCATCTCTCCCCATCGTTACCCCGGATAATCGGGAGTGTACTATATTTGCAAAATGCTGAATTCGAAATATAACGAAAATACTTTAGCAGTAGAATCTGAGACAGCTAGATGGTCAAGGCGGCCCACTACTGTGGTTTAAATATTTACAACCTAGGTTTCAATGCAGAATTTTATATATCTTCATTTGAAATCCAAAAAATAAAATATCGTAGAAACAAAGTATCGTCATATCAATCCAATAAAAACTGTACTTTCCAAACAAAGCAAGATTCGCTCCCTCTTTGCTTTCATGCCCAGCATATTTTATTCCTCCACAGCTGAGCATTCAGCACACAACCAACTGAGACCACTATACTAAAACAGGAGGTAGATGAGACAGTAAGAAATTCATATTAGAAGGATTCCATGACACATATAACAGTATAAAACCTATCCTGATTATTCTTTCCTCCTTACTCAATTCTGGCAGACCCAAAACTCATCAATGCCAAGACAGCAACAACAGGGGAGAACTATCCAACGCTACATACATTAACTAATCTCCACTACCTATCCTCCTACCATTACAATAACTTATCCTTCACTTGTATCAGAATATAATACAATAAATTGAAACGTAGGCTGAATGAAATAAAGTTGAGGAACCTATAAAAGTTCATTATTTATTTCTCAATAGGGTAGTTTCCTTCATCAAAGAAAACGAAAGGCATTGATTGCGATTCGTTACTCACCATTAGTGTATTCATTATATACAAATTATTTGGTTTTAGAAATACCGGTTTAGACGAATGGCAAGGGTCAATTTTATCCTCATTTGAAAAAGGCCAGATTGGTGCCTATGCGATGCCACTCCACGTGACGTCACAGGGACCTTGTGTCTATACTAGTAGATAGGAGTTTTACATCGCCCGAGGTTCCAATGCATGCATGAGGCACAGAGCTTAGGGAAACATGTCTTAATAATCACCTATTAAAACTGGCCAAGGTCGGAAAGTTTTCCTCGTTTGATAAGGTATTAATAATCCTCATTTAAGCCATGCGCTACCAGCTAGCATGGTACTCTGCTACCTGCTAGCATCCTGCGTCGTATCAGCACTCAGAGCCTCGCCCCAAGGTCACCTCACTTGCGGCAGCGGGAACCAGAACGACGTCACACGGGAGTTTTCCCGGCATTCATACTTACCCGTCGCATTTTCGCGCCCTTGAAAATTTTCACTTTTCATTTAATCACGAAAAATAGATATCATGATTTAAAAATCTAAAAGCGTGAAATACGTACTCCAGGAGTAATAATCTTTCGATTTAGGCAGTAAAAAAATTAAAGGAAACCACCCTATTTCCATATAAATGAAGGCTGTGATAAAGCTTACCTAAGCAGCTGCTTCACCAGGTGTAACAATGGAATGGAGCTGCTATTCTCACACCTTCCCCAAGATGCTTCCAGATTGATGCCATCTGTGTGATCCTCATTCTCAAAAGGTCGTCTATTTCTTTCATTCCCACAGCTACGCATCCTTTCGTCTCTCAGCTTTTTTGCCTCTGCTTCTTGTACTGCTTGCTCTGAGAGAAGAGAATGGCTCTCACAGTGCCCCAAGTTGTCACTGGCTCCATTACTGCTGCCAACGCCAGCATCTCCCCTCTCTCCACTCTGTCGATGTCCAGGATCACGCAAAATCAATGGTTCCTTCCATGCCCACACTTCTACTTCCCCACTGTTAATTTTTTCACCCAATTCCTCGACTTCTTGAACTTCAACTAAAGAGAGAAATTAGAATTATGAAAATAATTGAGAGAGTAAAAAATCATGATTACTTGTGCCTACCCAGTTTGAAAAAATACTTGTTTTCATTAATTAGACAATTTAATTGAAGTATCATTCTCTGCTTATTTCATGAGAGAACTCGCTTACCCTGCTACTAACCTCTATATCTAGAGGTCGACCCACGATCCCCAATCCAGTGGATGCACTCGGTGGCTTTAAGCTCAGCCGCCAAGCAAAACATGGCCATACATTATTTAAAATTGTAAGTTTTAGCACATGAAACGTGAAAGCTCAAAGTGGTGGTGTACAGAAATCATAGTGATATTGGGCTAATAGCCCCTATCACATGGTAATCAGGGATTGTTTGATTACAGCAAGATTATGCAAAATTTGATTGATACAACTGACAAGTATACCTATTACGTTAACTATGCATAGGGACCCTGAAATTTTGTGATTTTTTGTGAATTTCCTCAGCTGTCGACTCACCTTTTTAATGCCTTGAATTTTGGATATACACCAGACTCCCGATTATCTGGGTGCGGTTTATCCGTATTGCAGATTATCTGTGCATGAGTTTCCACTCCTTTGATGTTTTCCGCAATATTCATAATATAAAAATAAAATCGGATGCAAAAGCAACAGGATATTTGCATTTTAATGCATGGCTTAACCAGGTCAATTATTTCCATTAGAATTCCCTTCATAAAATGGAATTATTTTATTTGCTTGCTGACAAGGAATGTTTCAAGTTTACTTGGACTTCTGATCTCGCATTGCAGACGACAATCAGGAAAAAAAACTCTTGAGTAATTGTAAGAGGTTCTTCAATGCTTAACCAATTGTAAATTGAGAAAAATGTTAATCATGATCATAAAAAGTATATTTCATATCGGAAACACACAACTATTGCCGTGGACTCTAGTGCGGTGAATGCGGCCCAAGGGAGCTGCAGATTATGTCGCATTCAGGCATATTTACGCCATGACTAGTCAAGGTCAAACTGGAGAGGAAGGAAAAAGTGGAAGCAGATGGGTAGAGGTGAAGGCAGTGGAGGAAATGAAAGTAGAGATAGCATGAGGCATAGTCTGGCACTTGCTTGCATAGACAGTTTGCCATAAGGCCTGGTTTCCCATAACCACTGCTGGGTGATGGGTTGATTGTGTGCCAGTTGCCATCACGGGAATTCTGTGTCCCTGTTTTCCAAGAATCGAGGTGAGTGATCATGCTCAGTGATCGTGTGTCCATGTCCTGCAGCACCTGCATCCTGTGCAACTTGTGCTTGACGTGGAAAGGTGCCTGATAGTATAGTTTCTGACATTGCATAGTGGTGTTTTAGCATTCCTGCAAACCACGTTTCTGAATCTGTAATCTGGCAGCCATGGATCCGTGGTTTTCGGAAACCAGGTATTAGACGGAGCAGTAAGAATACGAGCGCAATCACGTTATTGCTGCTTGAAAGATCACAGTGAGGAAAAGGAACTCTTTAATTATTTCGGAAAGCAATCTAAAATAACATAAAATGTGAGTAGATAATAATAGATTGATTAATTTAAGTTAATAATCAAAATTAAAGTGAAAGTTTGGATTATTCTTGTTTTCCGATTATTCATGCCGCCTCTTCCTATCATTAGCCCAGATAATCGGGAGTTTGACGTACATATCTCAGTGCATTTCTTTTATCATCAATAAAGATTAGATAGAATAATTTATTCATATCATTTCATGTTTCCAATACATTTCTGGGCTATTTTTGAATCTCCGAGGTTATGACTTTTAACATCGCTTTTCCTAGAGTTTTACCACTTTTCAGGGTCCCTACCTATGCATTTATTTTATAAATTAATTTGTACAAAGATAAATACAAAAACAAGCATGGAAAATTAAATATTTCTGTAACCAGCAACATCAAAAATTCACCAAATAGCTACCAGAGCTCAAAAAGTAAAATGATTGAAAACAATTCACATGAAACATGCAATATTACCACTTAATTACCTGATATTGCAGCTTTTAATGCAGTTTCCAATCCACCATCAGCCATCAAGCTTGACACAAGCAGATCTGTCATGAAGTGGATACCAGGACTAACATTTGCTTGATCATAACCAGCTGTAAAATGTAAAGAAATGTGATACCAAATTAATCATTAAATTCATGAAATAATGATACAAATAATGCAGTGGTGATTAGCTGATAACTTAATTTGCAAAGCGATCCACCCCAAACATGAAAACTGACTATATGAGGAAATAACTGGTAAAGATAAATTGGATATCAATGACGGTGTATGAAAAGCAAATGAGATTACAACACGAACAGAAAACAGCCACCAAGATTAAGTTGCCTAAAAGCAGATACAAAGTTTTAGATTATTAAACATCTTTTCATAAAATTGATAACAACCAACTGCTGACATTCTACACTGTAAAATGCAACAAATTAAGCCATGGAGCTGTCCAAGATAGATAGTAAATCATCGAATGAATTAAAATTCAATGAATGCAAATAGCAAATTATCCATATCAAGGGTCAACAACTAATTCCTTTACATGGTGAGCATATTTAAATACAGTGGAACCTTGTTAAAACAAGTACAGGCTATTGCGAGACCCCCGCCATTAGAAGAGATAGCCGAGGCACCGCCAATTGACCCTATAATAAGCACGTAAAAAAATTTGTTTTTACGAGGCCCTTTTGTTGTTGGCACTCGCCATAGCGAGAGTTTCGCCGGAAAACCTTCACCAAGAGTCCCTTATCTCTGCAATTTCTTGCGATCTGTTAGAAATGAAGTTAGCAAGGAGTGCTCAGTCTTAAATTCATGTAGTAAACTGTCGTTCGATTAATAAGTAGTTCATTTTGGTGAAAATATTGTGGCATTAACATTCGCGAATGCTTGATCTTCTTTTATTCCTTGGGCGGCAGAAAGCAGTCGGCAGCATACCCGCATGTCCGTGAGTTGAGTGAATAGAAAGCATTTGACGGTAGACACCGTGGCCAAAAAAACACCAAACACATCTAATCAAGAAAATAAAAATAATAGAGTAATATGAGAGTGGTGTAATTAATTTATCTTCCTATTTGCTCATCTCAATAAAAAAACAAAAGCGCCCAAGGAATGCAGACCATGAAGAGTTAGAAAGAGCTTTGTTCGGATGGATTTGCCCACTTCAATCTTTTGCGAAAGGGTATGTCTAAGCCTAAAGCGGAATATTTCAGGGATAGATTGTGAATCGAGAACTTCAAGAGTTTGGAAGGTTGGTTATACTAATTCAAAGCGCCAAAGCATTATCTCCCATCATAATTGCTAGTGATGCCTGTGGTGTAAACCCAAAGTCGTGGAAGAAGTGGACTCCGATCCTAAGTATCTTATGCCTGCGTGATATAACATAGACGAAACGGAACTCTTTTTACAACCTACTCCCCGACAAAACCCTTGCAGTACGAGGTATTTCTTGCAATGATGCTTCTAGAGGTAGTTAGTGCGCCATAGCGATGGTGTAGGATGTACGATACAATGATACTCAGCGTGAATTGCCCGGATGGGCGTATTTATTCTCTGTTGCGGTTACAAGTAGTAGTCACGATCACAATGTACTATTCACAAGGGTGAACTATTCGCATCAATCGTCGGAGTCGCACTGACGCTCTCTTACGTCACCCAGCTGGCCAAGCCTGGTGGCCGTGGAAGAACTCACAGAACGACTGACTTTCGTTTGGCACCATGTCGTATGCATTCTGCGCTGCCTAAGATGGCATATGTGAAGAGCTGATGCTGCGCTTTTAGTTTATTTAATTTAAAAACTTTTGCATTCCTTTTTCATGTTTCTCAGTCATTATTGAGAATGTTAAATCAGTAAATTCGTACTTGTACGTTTTTTTGGCGTTAGGGTCCATCAGATGCGTAGGGTCCATCAGTTTCCGTTTCTTTGCCGCAAATATTACCCATGTGAGTTACATTCGTCGCAGTTTCTTGCATCTTGCTTTTGTTTTACGCAAGTGACATCAGCATAATATCTGCGTTATATTTTTTCGAGAATTAATATCACGTTACTACCTTTTCTTACATTACCAATTTTAATTCAAATCGTTTTTATTGCAGTGCCCTGGTAAAGTCAATGTATTATTTCAAATACATCGCGAGCGTATCACTCAAAAAGGAACTTTTTCTTAAAAAAGGCAATTTATTATCACATCATTTTGCTTGCTTAGCAAACTTTTTAATGCACATAATGAAGACATTACCTTATATGATAGAAAAAGTATTCCGAGGCACGATCGTTATACAACCTTCCACCGTTTTCGTCTGAAGAAACAAATGCAATATGTTATTTCACTTAATTGCCGCTTAACGTACTGGAACAATATACATACACCAATGGAAGCATATGAGGCATTAAATAACCGCAATACAGTTTTATCAGTTATTTTTTGAGTTTTCAGTGGGAAATACCAAAATAATAGAATGATCACGTAAATGCACTAGTTAAGTACATAGAAAAAAGGCTTTGTCCATTGTGGATTGGCATAATGATTGACAAAGCAATGCTTTGCATGATTTTTATTCAGTTCGGCATTTTTAAATTGTTTGAATAGTTGTCATTAAAATAAGGAAATTTACTGATGCAAAAAAAACATCGCCTTTTGTCTGGATTTACGCTTCCGTTTATCGGATAGAAATTTCTCTGTCGCTGCACCACTGCTGTTCCTGTATAACTGTTCGCAATAGGTATATTGGCTATTATTTGCTCCACCTCCGGTAAAGCGACAATTCGCTATAGCGAGTGTTTGTTTGGGGATCGTGGGGTCTCGTTTTATGGAGGTTGCACAGTAACAAAATTTACAAACAAATACCGATCAAGGTGTAGTTATTGAATATGAGGAAGATTAAAAATTAACAATTTTTTCCCGCATTTTTTGATACCTCCATATTCTTATATTTACTACAAAATGATATGAAGGTATTGAAATATCATGTGGCAAATTGAAAATTATGGAAGCAGTAACTCTTGACTTTGGGAATGTCAATGCAATAATGTCGCTCCTATAGTATCCCTAATGCTTGAATTGCAAGGAATAAAGGAAAAGCATGTAAGATATCAGTCAAGTGACATTACTAGCTCTATCATTGGCTAGTTAATGCTGAGCATTTGGTTAAAATAAGTAGTCATCCACAGATGGTTGATCTTATTTCTAACATCAATTTCTTACCAGTCAATGCCAGCAATGTGGACAGTTTATGGGCCCTTTCTTCAGCAGTAGGGAGTAAAATACTCCATCCAGTCTGCAAATTTGCCTGTGCTGCAGCTTGAACTTTTCCCACTCCTACGTTTCTACATGTGGAACTGGTAAAAGCATCATCAAATGTAACTGAGGCTAATCCAACTCCACTTCCACCAATGGCCAAATCCATTACTCGTTGTCTCAGAGAAGCCAATAGCTGCGATCCAGGACCAAGACCAACAGATAAAACATCGCCACTGGTGATAATGGCATGAAGCTGAAATAAAAATAGGCCCTTTTATTAATGGTACCTGCTAAGGTACAACTATCATAATAATAATATAAAAAAAATGGCCTAATAATATACCCAATGCTTCTTTTACTCAAATGATTAGACTTTGAACTCAACTGAAAGTTACAAGGTGCCAAGCATTTTGATGAGTATGAAATATTATGCATTGCAATAAGATTTTAAATGGCATATCTGCTTGTATTTAGGAGTAAAGTTTGCAATTTCTAATCTGATATTTGTAGCAGATTAGGTATTTTCATTGACACACTGCTCATCATTGGTGAAGTCCATAAAAAACATAAGAATGACATTTCTTACTGCACAGACAACTTGCATCCATTTCCTTAATTTATAAACTATCACATCGAAGAATCAATTAATCCTCTTCCCAGTTTTCTACTAATGTTACTAGGGTAAACATGAAAACCGATCCATGACTTTACCTGAAGACGTAGAAGATTCAAACTAGCAACTGCTAAGCATTCTTTGTCTTGAGGTGGAGGAGGCCAGTTGAGATTTGGACCTAGGCCTTCACATGCTCTAGCCAAAAGCTGGTCGATGAAAACAAATGTGCGCTCAGTGGTGATGTCCAAAACAAAAGGTACCCGTAATGAGTTGACAACAGAGCCATCTTTACATCCCCCAACAGTTTCAATGCCGGACATTCCCATACCAGAAGTCCTTCCAGGATGACAAATAACACTCCATGTGAAGCTCTGAAAAAAAACAATGATTTATAACAAATACTTATACATAGTATAAATAAAAAATATGACCTCAATTTTTACATATAACTCTGGTTTTTACATTAAATAATCAGAGAAAAATGACCCATAGTAAAACTACAAAATACTAGATCACTGTATGGAGCAAAAGACATCTAACCCATGAATCTGTTAATATTCATGAACAGTTTTTTTTCTCTGAATTCCAAAGCATAAGCTGACAATTGAGCTAACTTTTAAGTTTTGAATGAATTTGAAAAATACTACGAATTCATTTTCTGTTAGAAGTTTCCTGCCAGTTGAAGGGGAAGTGATTAAGGTTGTTGCCATTAGGCCAGTCTTACTTGGAGAGATGTAAATGCTTCCTGGTGTAATATAACTGATGTAAGAGGCATAAAATGAGGTATGATTGTAACAATAGGACACATTGAAAACAGGAACACCAATATTTTCAGAAAGTAGCAATCTTGGTAAAGACCTTTCCCTGTCATCTACTTTATAACACGTGGCTCTATAGAATAACAGCAAGGTAAATATAAAAAAAAACTGTGGAAATGACATAGAAAATGTTTTTATTAAAGACTATTCCTGGCTTGAGTTCTGGGAGTGGCTAGAGAGGTGGGAAAACCTGACTTTTTAGATCCCACTTATGGTGACTAGCAAGTATATTTATAATAAAACAAAAATCCTAAAAAGATGTAACTGGTATCTGCTAACCTGAGTTGGCCCACAGGCAACACCAGCCATAACTTTCCCCTTCAAAGTAGCCATTAATGTAGGCTCTGATATAGAAGATGATGATGTGGTAGGAACGTTGACTCCCATTGTTCCTCCTCCTTGACCTCTGCCAGGTACACCACTTCCCCCATCAGAAGCTGCCACCCCAGGGGGAGCATTTCCGGCAGCAGAACTGGCACCAACATCACCTAACAGTGCTCCACCTGCCTGGCCATGGTCATTGCGGCCCCAACCATACACTTCTCCATCTTCCGTTAAAGCCAAAACATGAGCTGAGCCTACACCTACTGACTTGACATTTTTTCCTGTGGAATAAAAAAGAATTTAAAACTAAATGAGGAGGTAGAAAAAGCATTCCTTAATAATCACACAGTTTTACAATGTTATTAAAGAAATTCACAATGGAATTCGGGGAAATGGCATTCATAGACAGGCTATCCCAGACTTTCGCACACAATGGGTTCCTGAAAATGTGTACGAAAGTCGAACCATTAAGTTCCATACTAATTAGGGATTATGTTCCCAAAGAGCGAAATATACATGCTAACACCTTATTTTTTATACAGATTTTATTATTAGTAACTAATGGTTAATAATAAATTAATCTAATTCCTCACATTATGTAATTTCTTTTGAAAATGCACAGAAAATGTGAATAGAAGTTAAAAAAAAAGAATTACATTGGGTCCAAGTGAAACTTTCTCTTGGTGTTTAAGTTAACATTCCACCTATGATGTCCACTAAAAATAAAAAGACATATCAAGAAGCATAACAAAATGCAATTGTTGAACCCACACTACTGATACCTTTAAATTTTTACATCAAAATTCCTAAGTGGGTGAAATCTACGATCACACATCTTTCATATGTTATTCAAAAATTCCAAAAGATATTTGGAATTTGGATGATATTTCATGCAATATCATTGCTGAAGGAGTACATGTCGTACGTGAATTAAGCAACGCTCAGACGGAAAAACACAATTACAAAGAAGCACTTTTATCTATTAATTTTAATGAAAGCTGTCTGATGGTGTGTAGTTCCCTTTATTGAAAAATCTCTCCAGTGAAGGCTGGACTACAACTTTCTTCTTCTCTTGGTAAAGGAGCTTATAGCAGGCAGTGTCTTTCTAAAAAATATCACCTTGATTTAAGTCAACACTTCCCTCGATCGTATACGCTAGTATTGTCTGCATATGCTGCCATATGAAAGTGTTGAATGTTGGGATGCACAATAAACATCGCGGGGAAAAAAATACAGATTACGTTCGAAAGTCTGAATTTAGCGTTCGAAAGTCAAGTACAAGGTGTCAATTTGGAACGTACAAAAGTGTGAATTGTACGAAAGCTGAGGACCGCCTGTACATAGGCATGAACATAGCCAGCATGCATAGCATAAAGGATGCACGACAAAATGTGGATTACCATGATGCCAGGAGAGTATTTAATTAAACAACATTTGTTTACAGGAAAAGAAGTTTTAAGAGGACAGATGCCTCCCAGGGCCATGTCCCAAGCTAACAGGGAGAGACTGTCCATGAATGTAGAAAAAATTCATATCAGCCTTTATAATCATACTGCTCAATCACACAGTGTCCCAATTGTAAGTTAGGTTTGGATAGGTGAGGTTAGTGCTCATCCCAGACTAAGCTACAGGTAATGGGTAATACACATTCAGGGTAGAGGGTCTAGTTCCTTTCCCAGGGCCCCTCAGCACCTTAAGTATTTTTGGTTATTGGTGTCCAAGGGGTCAACTAAAGATTTGAACCGAGTTAAGATTGAATGGTACCCCCAAAGCAAAATAATGAGTGAAGGCATGATTTAGTAGCAGAAAAAAAATTAGGGATGCTGAAATACTTCATACTATTACTACTACAACACCCCCACTTATTAAATACAGTAAAACCTCTACGTAGTGAACCCCTTTACATCATAATCCTCCATACTTCATACTATCCCTACGGCCCCGTCAGATTTACATGTAAATTTATGGGCAAACCTCTTTGTAGTGAACCTTTTTATCTAGTAAAACCTCCACTTATCATATCAAGGGACACCCCCGAGACAGCCTAACTACCTCCACAAATCGTACCGAGACAACTGGAGACCATTAATGCAGCCGCGATCACGTACATGGATTGACATTTTCAGCGATAAATGTTTCACCCATATTTTTTTCTTATACACCTTTATTATGTTGTAATTTTCACGTTAATCATTAGCTGTGGCCATTTTGTTCCATATGAGAGCATACCTAATAGTAAAAAAGAAAAAAAAGGCATCCAACTATTCTCATCATTTTAAGTGACTGTTGAATTAAGAGAGATCACATCGTATTCTCTCGAGTAATGGTAAAAATCATGCGATAGCACTCGCTTCGTGTTATCATTAAAAAATAAATACAAGTTCACTAATGCATGCATGTTTGCTTAAACACATAAATATAATGGTTTAAAAGGCATCAGTGCCTTTCATTTCCAAAGGATACGAAAAAATGGTGCCTATCACTAAAAACTCTCTATAGTGAACCTCCATGCATCAAATTGCCCAAATTTTGGTCCCCTCCATTACGATGTAAAGAGGTTTTACTGTATCTTTGTTTCTGTTATAGCATCAACCATTGCAGTGAGACGAAACACAATCTGCTCATTGGGTATGGCACTAAGATTAAGTACTATCAACTTACCCAAGAGACCTTCAACAAGCTTAGGATATCGCACATGGTCTTCTGAAGAGCCATGACCCAAACGGTGAGAATCTCCTTTTCCCCATGTATAGACAGCTCCAGATTTGGTAATCGCAACACTAAACTGAGCACCACAATATACTCTTGTCACAGCCAAACCCCCCAGACGGTCCACTGGATGAGGTGTTTTAGAGCCATCGCTCCCTCCTCTTCCTATAGAAAATGTAAGAGAAAGATAGAAGGTGGATAAGAGGTAGCAGACAAACCAAAATTGCGTTTAGCACAAATGATTGCATTCAACATGTAAACACATGGAATTGGGAGAATGGAGAGTTTTTTAAAAAGAGGGCGACATGGAGCCCAAAGGGGTGCACTACACATCAGTCTCACTATCTTCTTTGGTATTTTAAAAACTTTTAATTCATTTAAGGTCTTATGGTATGACTTATGACTTCTGTCAGATAAGGCAAAATGAACAATATAAGAAGAGCACAACACAATTAGACTTTTTTTGATACTTTATTGCAAGATTTTTAAATAACCAGATCAAAAATGGCAAATATTTTATACATTTACTCAATTTCAACTGTAGTACAGCAGACTCCCGATTATCTGGCTGCGGTTTATCCGGGTTGCAGATTATCTGTGCATGATTTTCATTCGCTCAATTTTTCCACGATCTTAATAAAAAAAAAATAAAATCGGAAGCAATATCATCGGAATTACTGCATTAATGCTAGCATACACCACACTTATCATTTCATTCAGAATTCCCTTCGTAAAACGGAAGAGATCGCACACTGCTGCATTCACAGGAGCACCGTGTTCATGTTTTCCAAGCCTTGCAGTGCGCGACCGTGCTCCATGATCACGGATACATGTCCGGCAGCAGTTGCAACCCAGGCACTTGTGCGAGACGCGACTGCGTGGCGTGGTGCCTGACACGTGGAGTTTCCGACGTTGAGCAGTGGTTTTGAAGCATTCGTGCAAACCACTTTTCTGTATCTGCGATCACACAGCCACGGATGAGTGGTTTTCGAAACCAGGCCTTACATGGAGCATTAATAATACGAGTACAACCATGATATCGCCGCTAAAAAGATCGCGAACTGATGAAGAAAGCTCTCATTGAGTCCGGGAAGCACTCTAAAATAGCAGAATAGCTGCATAAATAATAATATATTGTTTGTTTAACGTAAATTATGAACATCACAAGACATTGATGTGAAGTTCTCCGTGTTTTCCGATTATTTGTGCCGTCCCTCCCCATCATGCCCGGATAATCAGGAGTCTACCGTAGTTCAATTTCAAGTCTATGAGAATCAACTTCAGAATACTGTCACAGTGTAAAAAAAGAACACAGGAAACCAACTATGAGGTAGATGTAAATGAAAATTATTGCACTGCAATTAAAATACTAATGTCAAACCGGGGTTACTCCATGGCAATTACTTGATTTGATTACTGCTATAATAATGAAATTTCAATAAATATGTACATAAAAAATATTAATGAGAAAAATATAAAAATCATGGATATCATAAACTTTGCAGACCACTACTAACCTAATTTTCCATAGTCTCCATCACCCCATGAAAACACCATACCCGTATCTGTTAAAGCCAAAGTTTGCGCATCACCACTCCCACAAGCACAATCAATAACACGGTGTCCTATAAAGAATGATTTGATAGATTAGAATATACTTTCAACTGATAATATATCACAAAAAATCTCATTCTCACAATATTGCAGCACAGGTAAGACTAAAATTCACAAGGGGTGAAACAGAAAAACTAAAAACTTCATTTGAAATTTAACAAAATATTACCTTTAAGAGCAGCAACTACTTTAGGAACGCTGTGGTCTTCACTAGTTCCATGACCTAAACGACCATAATTGCCTCTTCCCCAGGTATACATCTCTCCATCAGCAGTTACAGCAGCACTATTGAGAAGACATAAACAAAAATTACCAGAGGGAATTGGCATTCACAGGGTGACTCAATGCTAAATAAAATTAATGCTGACAAAATATGAAACTTGAAAGAGATGCTCTGGTATAATGCATTCTTAAATACTTTTACTTGTTATACATTATTTCACAAAAAACCTCGATTCATGATAACATTGCTCAACTATTTTGACCTTTAACATTGTCACAACTTTAAGGTGATGCAATTCATACAACACTTGAGCATTAAAAATGAATAATGAATAAAATTTGCCCACCCACGGTCCAGTCACGACACAGCTGACTTTAACTTTATTAATAGATATAGAGTAGGAGCGATTCTTAAAGAAGAAACTATTTTAACACAATACAAACAAATAAAAGTAAAAATTTGAGAAGGAAAGTTTTTCTTCACCTGTATGTACTTCCACAAGCAATGTGAATCACATTCCGCCCAGATAACGCTTTGATGGGAGTGGGTTTATCCCTTGGAGCGGTGTCTCCATGCCCTAGCCTTCCTCCATCTCCACTTCCCCACGACAACACTTCATACCCTCCTCCCAACTCTCCCGTCACTTCAGCATCCTTCCCAGTGATTCCATCTACTTCTGGACATCCTCCTGTGCCAACATATGATGATGATGGTGATGCAGCTGATGAAAGAATGTGAGAAGAAGCACTCTGCCCTGATGCGGGGCACTGAGGGGAGGCCAGAGCCAGGAAATGTTTCCCATCGGGATGTGCAGCAATTTGGACAACCTCACGACCCTCGAGACCTTCAACCAGCTGTGGACACTGCAGTTAGACAAATCATTAATCAACGAATCATTGTAGACTATTTCTGGGAGCATAGGTTTCTTCATCATTTATTTTTATATGTAAATTAATAAAATACATCAGGGCGACGTTTTGGAAATTTATTTATCCATTACCAAGGTTCTGATAAAAATGTTAACAATTTAGGGATATAAAATATTTTTAAAAAGCTGTGATCATCTATTAAAATAATTTTGATTGCAAAAATAATGATAATTATCAAGAGGATAAATCACACATTACTTAATTTACAAGAATAATAAAAATATGAGTGTTAGAACAAATTTTTCTAAACAATATTCTGTGGACCAAATTGAACTTAAGCTTCATACTTAGTTTGAAATAAATTAAATGCCTGAAGTAAAAATCACAACCCAAGTGTAAACAGGTTACAGGTTCAATACGAGAGTAGTGTTTAGCTAGGAGGTGGTGTCAAAATTTGAAGAGATGGTTTTAGCAACTAAATATTTCAATTTAAAAGCACCTACAGATTTAAATTTAAATAAAGTGTTATGAGGAACGATAAATAGGTAATATAAAGACCACCAAAACTTTGACTTATAATGGAGAAAAATCTCTCCTCAATAAGTGCAGATTTTCAAATAAAAATAATACATATAATATATTATATTATAAATCAAGGATTCACAAGGTCTTCAAAATTAATACTAATCCATTGATTATCCATTTGACCAGACAATCAATTGCTGTAACAGCTGAATCCTGAGACAATGTATAAGGGTGCTCGCATAGTGAAGAGGTAAGAGGTGGAGGTGGAGGTAGAGGTCGCGGTACCTCGAGGTAACACAAATACATTGTGTGTTATGGGCGCGCGCATAGTGAGCAGGTCGAGGTAGAGGTGTACCTCGCGGTTCACCAGGAGGTAGCGCGGGACCGCTTTCAAAGACAAACGAGTTTGTCTTTTCAAGCGGTGTACCGCGAGGTTCATCGGGAGGCTTCTCCGTAATTGGTGCGTTCCAGGCCCCCCTACCACTCTACCCCTCCCCAACCGCTACCCTATTCCACTGGGCGCTACTCCGACACAGTACGTGACTACGTATGCCTACGGTTCTGTATTTTAAAAAGTTTTTATAGTGTTGGTTAGTTTTTCTTAATAACTGTGAACGGCAGTAGTAGTGAAATGAAGGAGGAAATAATTATCGCAGTGCAAAGTCGTCCAGCTCTGTGGGACAAAAGAAACAAACACCACCACAACCGTCACGTGTTGGACAAAGAAGGGAAGGCTGTAGAAGCCGAATTGAACTGTACAGGTATGTCTAGACTAAATTATACAGGGTGTCCAGCTCTGGCTGTCCGACACTGTACGGGGTAAGCAAAAAATAAACAAATAAGACAATACAACATGAGATTTGTCTTAAAAAATAAGCCCTACAAACTTTTCAATAGTCGAAGCTGGAAACCTAATATATTAGCAAATTTCCTGGGACGAGGGTATAAGGAAAAGGCCTGAGTCTATAACATAATAAATATTTAGACAGTGGCACTTCATTTTCATGCAAACACTTGAATGTACTGTAACATATGTACAAAAAGAATGATTGTAATAGGTTAATATAAACAAATCAATACAAAAAGTTAGGGTCCAAGATCATTATTTTTGTTAAAAAACCATTTTTACTTTCAATTTCCTTCAGTTTTTATACATTATTCCCAAAGTATGCCTTAAAGCAATTTCTGACTTCTTTCGCACGGTTTGAAGCGGAATTTCTGGATCTCCCCAAAGGTTGTAGATTGGCTTCGGGAGGGACAGGCGGGATGTCGGACACACTTGGACTCCAGCCATCTTTATCAATTATGATATTGTGAAGAATGCACGCAGCCTTTATTTGTTGGTCTGCACTTTCCGGGGATGTTTCAATACACCCACTTAAAATCCGCCATTTAGCATATAAAATGCCAAACGCACATTCAATTGTCTTTCTGGCACTAGACAGCCGGGTGTTGTACACATCCTCAGCTTCACCAACTGTTTTTTGTGAGAACGGCTTCATCAAATATTCCCGCAAAGGATACGCCTCATCCGCAATAAAAACATGGGGCACCTTAACATCACTTCGGGGCAAACATTTTTCACCTGGAACGTTTAGTTCCTTCCGTTCCAACAACTTGCCCAAATCCGATGCTTTGAAAGTGCCCCCATCACTTTGCTTGCCAAAACCACCTACATCAACAAATAGAAATTTGTAGTGGTCATCTGCCACTCCTTGCAGAACGATCGAAAATATTTTTTTTGTAATTGAAGTAGGTACATGGACCCAGAAAGCGCTGGACATTTTATTTTGCAGTATTTCCCATCGATGGCACCAATTCAGTTTGGAAATTACCAAACTTCTTCAAACCTCCTAGCCACAGTTTCAAAATCTGAAATTGTCGGAATGGGCATATGCTTTGGTTGAAAGGTGCCCCATAGTAGTTTGCATACATTCCTCACAATTTTTCCCACTGTATTATCCCCCATCCGGAATGAAAACCCAAGAGTCTTATAACTGCTTCCAGTTGCCAAATACCTGCAATAGAACAACTCAATGCAGTATATTTATATCAACACAATCAAAACATAATACAGCAGTTATTATAAATATCCTATTGTCGATAGACTAATCAATAAACTATTGATATGTTTTGGTAATATGTGTATACATTCACAGGGTGTCAATTGTGTCGCGGAACACCTCAAGATCTCCGAAATCATTGCAGATGTGGTAATAAAACTTAAGACATTACTAGATAGAAAAATAATTTAATATACTTTTCTTCATGATAAACCCTATGTCGGCTTACGATGAGGCAGTAGAAGATTTATTTATTTATTTAAATTAATTAATTAATAATTTCTGTTACTGTGTATTCCTTATGGAAGAATAGCTTACAGGTCTTTCTTATGTGTGAAAGTTGTCACCTATATTCAATTCTTCAATATGCCATGAGTTTTATTTTGTATTTCAGATAAAGATGTGAAGCTAATCTGGAAAAATCTGCGAGATGAATTCCGGAAGCAATATAGCAAAACTCCTAGATCCGGAGATGCAGCTCTAGAGTCAACATCATCGTGGAAATGTTTTGATTCTATACTTTTCCTCCTGTACCAATTCGTTCCGAGGAAATCAACAGGGAACCTGACTGATTTGTCGAACGACACTAACTATTACGAAGGGCAACTGAACGACGATTTCGTTGAGGAGCAGATGGATAGCCTTTCCGTGATGGATAACGAAGAAGGGGATCGTGAACTTACACAAATTGACATTCCGGGCACACCTAATCAAAGTGGAAGCAACAATTCGTCGCCTACACCTACACTTACATCTAAGAGAACCACGGAGGAGTACACCAGAACAGGGTACAAAAAACGATTAACAAATCAGGCAAAAATTGGCCAAGAATTAGTAAATATCGAGAAAGAAAAACTGAAATTAAAAATGAACAAAGTGGATGAAGTTAACAAGAATGACGAAGATGTGGTTTTTTTTTTAACTCTCTACTACCACATGTAAATACGTTGGACCCAAGGAAAAAAATGATGTTCCGGATGAAAGTTCAAGAATAATTATTCGACATGGCTTATTCACCGGAACAGGAACCATCGTACAAGAACCGTCCCTCAAACCCTGCCATGAGTCACCGGTATGAGTACTACCCTCACAACCAGCTCCTTTGCCCACACTTCCTCTCATACACCGACTCCGCTAACATCACCATATATTGAGGAACAACACAATGTCCAGAATTTTACTAACATGTAACAAAGTATTTTCAAATAAATAGGTTATCCTTAATTGTATAATGTAATCTAATTTATCACTTTCCAACTATCCTTAGTGTAAACTATTAAATAGTGTATTTCTTCACCTTGAACTAAAAATTGTATTACTTAACACCGAACAAGTATTTAACTGTTTGAAATCAACAATAAATTCATGACTTGATTATTATATATAATATACTTTTATACTGAATGATTAATTACTAATCTTACCTTATTGTTACCACAATCTGTTCTTCAGAGCAGATAGGGTTAATATGGAGGTTACAGTATTTTCTGCAATTATCAAGCTTTGGTGACACATTGGCGCAAATGTATGAAAACGTTTCAGGTGACATCCTCATGCACTCCTGGAATTTGTCTGGGTATTCTTTTATTTGGGAAAACAGATGGTGATATTCTCCCAGATCTTGTCGCACTTGATTAATTGGATGAGCACTGAAGTCGCGATTACTAGAAGTATCAATCAGCCATCACTTACATGCTGACGACATTTCGTCACTGTCATCACTGCTATCGCTAAACATTTAAAAAATGTTACTACTAACCAAATAACTTGTACACTGGATGCCACACAGTGGAAGACTGGCTTGTTTTCGAGGCTGTAGGAAAGCTGCGTGCGCAAACCTCTTTACTATGCGATACTACCTCTACCTCCACCTCCATCTCCACCTCTACCTCTACCTCCACCTCCACCTCTTACCTCTTCACTATGCGAGCACCCTAAGACATGTAATAAAATGCACACATCAAATGCATCAGGCAGTAAATGAGATAGGCACTTTTTCAATTAACTAAGTGGTGAAATAATTTTGTAAAAAAATATGATATCAGTAACAGTTTGAGGGTAAATGTCTGGAGCTCCACAATTAATACTTAGAGAAAATTTTTAACAAAGATACACCCATGTCTCGTATAGCGCAATTTCGATTAGTGCAATTTCGATATAGCGCAAATTCGTTCCTCGGGGAAACATTGCAACGCAGTGTAGCCTAATCAAAAATCTTAAACGCTCTCGTGATAAAACGTGAACTTGCGCTAAGTACACACGAAATTTCTATCATTTTACGCATATTAATATTATTGCTTGCCTCAAATCTTCTTTTTTGTTTATATATTAATCGAAATCCATTGCAGTGCAATGGCCTAAAGTATTACTCGTCATTGGGTCCAGATAGCAGGCCTACCGAAGTAATTTATCTCGTCTCCTTAACAGAATGAGTTAATTTAGATCATTAATTAAGCGTGGGGCTAGTGGAAATGAGTTTTTTTAAGCAATATTGGTTGAGACGTAATTTTTGCCGCCACAGGTTATCAGGCGATTGACTTCCAGGTAGAGGGTCTACGCTAAAGCCTTCAAGGTCATCGGTATTCACGGGGGAGAAATGGAGCGGTGGCCGAGTTGCGCATGAATAGCATCAACAAATAAGAGGGTCCGCTATAGAGTCTCAAACACAATAGCTTCGTTCCCTCCCCGCAGTCGTAGGCCCTCTGCATCTCAATAATACAGTTAAAACATCAGTGACCTCAGCCGCACCAACTTCAACCAAGCGGTCTACACGTACGGAAAGTTCATAGTGAACCAGTACAAAAAGACGAGAGTGGTAATCGCTCCGAGACATTTAGTGAAAGCTCCGGATGGTTCCAGAATTTAAACAGCAAGCAGGTATTTTCAGTGCGGCGATATCAGGTGAATCTGCAAGTGTTGATAGCGCAGTCACCACAACATTTTCTGATGAACTCCAAGCTGTGATTGAAAGTGGCTCCTTTCCCCCGCAACTAGTTTTTAGTGTTGACGAGACGATATTCTTTTGGAAAAGAATGCATTCTCGTTCATTCATTTTCAGGGAAGGAAAACCTGGGTCAGGTTTCAAGGCATTTAAAGACTGTTTCACGTAGCTGCTAATGACTCGGAGGACTTCAAATTAAAATGATTAATCATTCATAAACTCCGATAGCTATGAAATGGCATTCAAATTAGCATTTGCCTGTCATTTCGATGAGCGACAAAAGGGCCTGGGTGACACAATAGTTGTTTTTAGACTGGTTTTTAGATTTCGTTTGAAAAATCGTCAACTGCCGGCAATGCATTACGAACCCCTGAGATAGCAGATGTTAGCCCACCCGCACGACAGGAGGGAATTTCAAAAGCACGTAAGAATTTTTTTTAACGTGAATAAAAGTCTTCAAATGCGTGCATACTATCTTTAAAGATGTTTCAAACTATAAACATTTATATAAATAATGTTTTCTAAGGCTATTTATGGGAATATATATGTTTTAGAGGAAATTCAATACCCAAGACCTATGCTACCAGGAACGCATCCCTATCTTCCCAATGTTAAAACACTCTCGTATAACGCAAATTCGTATAGCGCAAAGACCCCAAGGAACGCATCCCTTGCGCTATACGAGACATGGGTGTAGTTGCAAAATAAAATTATCCTACATAAAAATAGAACCTCTAATTATTTAAGTCTAAAGGAATCAAATGTTCAAACTTTGGAAACCAGAGGGTTTGTAAAAGGGAGGTCATGTCTTTGCGCTGTGAGTGCATTTGCCACCAGGAAAGCATGCGATTATCTCAAAAATTACAAAACTCACTTTCTATGGCCACAATTTGGGTAAAAATGAGGAAATTTCAAATATACTCAGCGATAACTTCATACAGTAGTTCAGCCAACAAATACATCCGGCTCCTAAAATAGTGATGACAATACGTTTCATGGGCATAATTTGCTCCAACCCCAGTAAGATGATAATTTGCCATGGCAAGGATTCATTTAGACACTGCGAGGCATCATTTTATTGAGTTTCCACTGCAATGGACTGCATTTCCACTAAAATCGAGGTGGAATCACTCAAAGGGACTTGCTAAGTGCAATATAAAACAATAAAATGGATGTTTCACCAATCGGGGGCCTCCTACACAGTTTTCCCTACATGTATGAACAAGACCAGGATGGAAGTTCATAAATTTACATAAATTCCTTAAGTATACCTTTGTAAAAGGGAGACTATGCTAACAATACTATTAAAGGGAGACTGTACAAACAAAAATACAGTATTTCTCCGAATATAGTCCCCCCCTAATTTTGAGGCTTCAGTTTCGGGAAAAGTTAACAAAATGCATTCGAATATAGTCCCCCCTTTTACTTTTACCACAGGCATTTTTGGAAAAAAAGGGGGGACTATATTCAGACATATACGGTAGCTGACAAAATGTTTCATGTTATCTTTCAGATAATTATCACTCACCTGAGCTTCAGAACTGTAGTACATGACATACACTCTCCCCGTTAGGGTCAGGATGAGCATACAACGTTCTGCACATGCCATTTGTTTGACTCCAAGCTCACCGATGGCTTCACAAGGCTGAGGCTGGGAAAGGGAAACAGCTGGAGGCAACCTAGTAGACTGGCCCGCGGTGGGTTGACCATCTGGGGCTGATGCCGTTGGGGCCAAAAGAGCAGTGGCTCCAGTGGTGGTGCCAGGGGATGCTGGTGTGTGCGGAGTCGATGACGGAGTGGCACCAACTCCACCAGGTTGCACAGTGTGACTTTCATCTTGTCCCTCGATCACACTACCATTTCCTCCACTCGAGGACCATGCTACCCATCCCCATGCCAGGACTTCTTGTGGCTGGCTGGAACTTTGTGCCTGTGAAGAGATGTACGAAGCAGAGATGTAGTAAAGCAACTTTGATACTGATACACAGGGTAAATGTATCACAATGAGAGTAGCTTGTAAGTGAGACCTCTGCTAACACAATAGCTAACTGAGGCATTTAAAATCGAATGTATGACTTAGTAATATAATGATGTGATAACTATCTTTGGTAGTGATTTTCCCCTTGTGGCGTAAAAGAGGAGTTTTAACAGTAGAGAACAGCCATCTTTTTATTATCCCCACATGCTCATACAGGATGGAAAAAACAGCAACTTAGATCTACCTCCATTGCTCAGAGATGCCTGCACCCATCACATTTTAAAATCTGTGAGTGAGTAACAGAAGGCAGATGGACGTTCACAATGCAGTGAAAATCAATTGAATTACAACTCCCTCAGAGAAAACATTTAATCTTGCATTGTAAAAATTAAATGAGGCCAGGCCTCATTTTTTAGCCCATACTTGTAAATATGAGTTTTTCTGTCTGTGACCAATACAATAAGAGTAACCACAGATAGCCAGTCTAACAGGAAATACTCATTTAATACATTTGAAGAGAGCACACATTACACATCTCCACATAGAATTAATAACTCTTAATTTACATGAATTAAAAATATGAAGGGTAGAGGTAAAATAAATTAATAATAACCATTACATTGGGGATTTGAATGACTTTAGTCCAGCATATCCCACAACTCTACTAAAGTATGCACCGATAAATGTACAGATGTAAAAGTAATGAAACTTCAGTTAGAGCCTTCTATATCAACTTTTAATACATTGCTATTATATTGCAAAGCCGGCCATTAGAAAAACAAAGTCAGAAAATTATAATTACTGAGTGATGGCTGATACAAAAGCAAGGATGTGGACAACCAATTCTATTTTCGATTAAATCTTAAACTTAAAACAGTTGAACTTAAACAAGAAAACAATAAGGGTCCTCTTAAAAATCAACCTGAAGGACAGAAGATAATGTTTAACCTTAATGAAATTCGGAGGAGGAGCGCAAGGAGCAGCCAAACGGTCAAGATGTGACATGATGACCACTGCCGTTTGTCTAAGGTCAATACAGACTTCATCATTTTCTGGAAGCTCCAAGTAACGTAGAAAACACTCAGTTGGACTTGGCTGAAATGTAAAACAAAAAATTTCAATTTCAAACATGGGAGCAGGCAAAAAAATTGTCAACAGTTCTACAACACAAAAACATTTTCAAGGTGAAACAACAGAGGCAATTAATAGAAATATAGAATAAATTTAATTCAGCTAGATAGGTGCTGGATTTAGACAAATTCTGGGGGTCGATTTTCAGAGAGTAAAGGCAACATTTAAAATAGAATTAGCTGTTAAATGAAAAGTTAAATCTCTAGGTGACAAATTTTGCATTTTTTTCTAATGGAGGGCCTAATAGTCATTGAATCTTCTATGAACAAGTCTCAAATTTTAAGTGTAAAATTATTTGCTTTAACAAAAAATTTCTTTGGGATTTTGGGAGGAAATACACTCTTTCCATTCCCTCAAATCCACTTGTGAGATACACAATTGCTGAATTACTTGAGCCTTTTTAAATATTATATATTATAGGTTATTCCCTTATTTGCCAGGCTTCAAGGAGCAGAATGTTGTGCTTGTAACCAATGAGGTTTCATTATGAAAAATAATACTGTTCCCATCCAAGGACAATTATCACTCCTAAATATATATGATAGCCGCCTATCTCTTGCAATGAGGAACTTGCATGGGTCGTAGATTGCATTAAAAACTATTTTGAATAAGTCAAATGGATACATTAGCTCGCAAAAATACCTTCAGTTTCTCCATTCAACATCAAAAGAAATAAAAAAATTGCATTTAAAATCGAGAAAAAATTCTCTGAGCCGACCACTGCGCGAAGACACCCGAGCGTTGCCGAGGCCAGACGTGACGTCATAGGTGCCTAAACAACCGTAGGGAGTTGGGCAATACGCTGAGCGCATGGTGTAAAATTTGTTTTGAGGGAGTATTTAGCCGCTCATCGTCACTTTATTTTGTTCTGTTATTCTTGGACGAGTTTTCCTATTGCTATTGTGCCTAGATTATTTCTTGGGATATTAATAATGCGGCATCGGGATGATGAAGTACAAGCGTTTCACTTCGTATATTTTAGTTATCAGAAAAATGGATGATAACGTTGTCACTCGTTCGAAAAGTACACCTGAAATACATCTACATCTACATAATACCCCGCAAGCCGCCTAAAAGGCGTGTGTTATGGGGTGACACCAGCCTTTTTTTAGGACACCAAAAATTGATGCCACGACCCTCATGGAATTTTTAAGACAAATTATTGCTATACGTCGGCGGCAAATCGAGATGTAATTAAGAAACTTGTAATACTGGAGGATAACGATCGTAAGCTGTGCTGTTGAATTTGGCAACGCCAAATTAGCGGAGAAGGTAGTCCTATCCGTCCTACGGTACGAATTCACAGCAAAACAGTCTGCACACAATCCACATGTGAGATCGCGAATCGGTTCCGCTGCTAACACACACACAAGCTACAACCTATTTCAATAATATAGGTAAATCCATAAACAATATACTACCATATATCATAAAAATATAGTGGGAAATAGGCAAATACTCTTATCAAAAACTGGATGTCACTGTCACATTCTTACATTCGTCACATACAACTTACAATAACAGAACTCGTTATGATGAATACAACTATTTATTCACTGATTTAAATTAGCCCACGCATGTGACACAGGTCACTTTTCTCACTACTATTCGTTGAAATGATAGAATAACAAACTTCACATACAGTTTTGATCTTGATAGCGTGATCGTGAAATGTCATATCTGCGGTGAACAACGGAGATTAGCACGCCACTGACAATTTTTACACTACTGTTAGACATTTATCGATAGCGTAATAGCACTTTTTACAATTTAATCACGATGGAACACTGATAACTCTTGGCCGATATTTTTCAACCTTGTCAAACTTTGTGCATTACAACCACCGGCACTGTGATTATTAGCAGTAGCTTAACGGGAGATGTCACGTTGAAAATAACACTATTTTCGCACAAAAATGTTCCTAGATGTCTCCAATCAGCGAGCAAAAGTTGCATTGACTGAAATCCACCCCATAATACGAGCACAGACAGTCCTAAACGACGAATTCTCCGGTACATACGAATAAACGGATGAAGTTATTGTATATAAAAGCTAAGCGGACATTAGTAAACATCAAAATCGTTCTAATTACATACTTAAATGAATGATATGCCGTCGATAACATCAACTTACAATTAACGTATCCCCCTTCCAATGGTCGTGGCTCAGACTCCTACAACGATGTTATTTAGGTATTAAAAATTTTTTTGGTTTAACTGCCTCAGTTTTATATTTTATGCCCTTACTCAGATATTAATATTATAAATAATGCAAAATATGAGGGCTTCCAAGCCTCTATCGTCGGATATTTATCTTTAAATATAAAATAATCAACACGTCTAACAAACGAAGCTCTCACAACTGCTGGCAACTATTACAAACAATCACAACAATCGCTTCGCGTGATGTTTAGGCACCTTTGACGTCATCGAGGCTTCGTCGGCAGTGGCTTGGGGGGTGAGGGAGTTTTTCCCGCGCTTTAAAATTCGTTATATTTATCATTAAATATCTCGCGAAGGAAAACTCAGAAATACATGCGGTTTTCTTTGCTGTATTCAGAAAATAATTTTCTGTCCGCCTGTGAAATAAAAAAAAATTCATGCAAGTTCCCCATTCAAGTACATAAGGATCCTGATTTAAAGTTTTTCAGGGGGGACAAAATTTGAAACACTAAAAGCAGAACAACATTAAATGAGGGCCCATTAAAGGATTTGGAATGGCTTTCTATGAATAAAAAATTTAATTTTAAGTCACAAAACAGAGCCACGTGGCAAAAGATTCATTGATGTTTTCTTCCCAAAGAAGGTTGGTGAACACTTTTCAGGAAACAGCTAAAGAATGGGTACCTAATAAAATTAAGCAATGAGTGGATGATTTCTTTTAAGAAAGGTAAAATATACATTGACTTAAGAGTAGAGATGTGCAAATAGTATCCGCGAATACTCGAATACTAGAAAGTATTCGGTATTCGAGGTCTTGAATAATTATGCTAAAGGTACTATCTCGAATACCTCGAATACTTTGAATTACATGTCATACACTGTTGCACGCACGTCATTGGTAGTTGACTCAGAAAAATGTAGATAACTCTAGTCTTTTAGTGCATGCAGCGCCGTCTTAGGCAAGTTGACGATATACATCAAATTCCCGGATTACAGCAGTGAAAAGAGTTCGAGGTGGGGAGCCGAAAATGATTGGATGAAAAAATCTGAAAAACCTTGGTTTCCCCCACCAGGAGAACCTCAGTGCCGTGGGATACTACCTATGTAGCACAATTCCCAAAATCCGCTACCCCCTCCATCCATCAGCCCTCGGCCCCTCCTCCGACGCTTTCCTCCTCTCCGAAATCAAACAAAAGGCCCCAGCTCGCGCAGGGTTTGTATTACAAAGACCATAAATGAAAAGATTCAAAAGAAAATATCAAGTTACAGGAGAATAATAGAATCGTATTTCACCCTTTCCCTCTTTCTCCCCTGTTGACCTTTTTCTGCCTACTTGCTTCGAAGTTCCCCATTTCTGGAGGTCAACTGCTGCATGAGTCATCTGCTAGCCTATAAGGTGTCTAACAATGACTTTCGGCAATTGATATTACACCTTTATTGGATTGATATATTAGTAATGTGCACATAATTTAAAAAAGAATAAGACCAAACACTACGTATTTCTGACTTTATTTAAGCATTTTACGCAAGAAAATAAATGTCAGAAAGACGAAAAAATACGACGGAGACTTAGCATTCTGGCGAAACTTGATATCCTCGCAGCTGAGCTTCTCGAAGTTGACGTAGTATTTTTTTCCGAAAACATATACCAAGTTACAATTTATGAGTCATGCTATAAATCTCTGTTGTCACAGTCACAGACGAAGGGATATTTTCTCAGGATATTTGGTTTCTCCCTGATAGCAATTCAAATTAATCTGCTTATCTCGTGAGAACTTTCAAAGATGGACGGAAAATAATTGAAGAAGAAGAAAATTTGGTGGAGAAGCACGTGTATTTTGAAAAACGCCTCGGATTGTGCACTAGCACTTGACAGTAGGAGAGGGGGTAAAGCGAGCTACCTGTTGAAAATAAGAAGTTGGATGAAGCCGAGTATCAGATGGGCGTGCCGCTGAAATGGCGTTTGGTAGATAGGAATGTATACATCAGACAGAAATCTATCGTAGCAGTGTAAATGCCGAGACAGCATGAAATCATTTTTTCGCGAGGTGGTGTGTCCCTTTAGGATATTTGAGAGAGATGTTTGTTGAATCAACTATATGCCCAAATTGTTTCCATAAAATTAAAATATTCCATCAATCAGCTAAATTCCTGTTTGAATCCTTTAAAGGAAATCACAATTACTCGCCAAAATCTTGAATTTTACTGCTGCATAGGCAACCTAGTCAAACATTCCCGCATTCATTGTTTTTTTCGTCCATCCCCTTGAAAAACGATAGATCGAGGTTCCACTGTATACCTTCTTATTTATACATTCATCAAGGGAAATAGAAGAAAAAACGTTCGTCTAATAAGCTTTGCGCAATTCTAGTATTCGAGGTGTTTGAAATTCGAGGTATTCGAATATTCGAGCAATGATTTGATATTTGAATTCGATATTCGAGTTCGAGAAATCTGCTATTCGACCCATCTCAATAATTTTGCCAAATTAATGTTTTCTCTTCATTAAAACTTTAGTGGGTACTTGTCATGTTGATAAAAACTTTTGGGCTATGTCGCCGCATCAATTTTTGGGTGTCCTGTTGGGGAATTAAATTGCCCCACCATAAACACACTTCAAAATTTTGATGTGTGCATACCTATGGCTATAATTTTATCTTATTACAAAAACAATACTAAAAAATTCATTCCACAACAACAAAAAATTATGAATTACAAGCATTCATAATAGCAGGACTCCTTGAAGTTTGTTCACTATCTTGTAAGATAATCAAGTATCTATATGAAAACAAAGAATGGACTATACTTACATCAATGCTAATTTCATCATCATTCCAAGCATCTTCAACACATCTACTGTCAGAAGAAATAGTTTTGGTGCAAGGAATACAGTCAAGTCGCTTTAAAAATGGAACTAATGGTGCACTGGTCCAAGCAGAAATTGACCTGAAAAGACAAAAATGTTTGCCAAATTAAGTAACATAAAAATGGAAAAAAAACATGTACACACCACAATCATGCATAACTTATCCCAAACAGATGAGAAAATAATCAAAAGGTCAATGTAATCAAAAGATCTCATTCCTCACTCAGTTGATATGTTAGATAAAAAAAGTTTAAGATGTAAAAATGGAAAAAAAATTTAACTACAAGAATTACCGTATTTTCCGGCGTATAAGACGACTTTCTAGCACCTAAAATCTTTTTTAAAAAGTCGGGGTCGTCTTATACGCCGGGAATGTGGCAGCAAGGAGGAGGGGTGGCCGCACTGAACAAACACTTCACACATTTGCAGAACCCTAACCCTAACCCAGTGCTGAGATCTAATATACCAGGCTTTGTAAACTTCCATGTTAAAAGGAGGCCAAGGGAGAACCAAGCAAGACAATTAAACCAACGGTCAGAGGCACTTCAACACAATCAGCAGAGGACAGTTGTGAATGCAATGCATTAACAGGCGCGTGAGCACGGAATATAAATCAGACAACTGGCTTTAACACTGACATACGAAGCAAAAGGCAGTACACTACCTCCCATTCGAAATATGGGCACCACACCCCGAAACACTACGATGGTGCTTCATTTTCACTTTATAAAATTAAAGACATCACACGGATCACGAGAGCTCCTGACTTGCCAAGACAACGAATTCAAAACGTGGTCACGTGGTAATAACGGCCGTGGGGCCACGTGAGCTCTACGGAAACCCTCCCCTACTTCCCCCTTCCACTCTCACCTCCCCTACACCTTTCAATATTTCTCTCAGATGGCGTTGGTGCAAGCTACCCGGAAGCCCCATAAGAGATCGCACTGGTTGTAATATACCGTATAAATGCCAAACAGTCAAGGCCCCAACATGGCTCCACTAACAAGAAGAAAGAAATATGAAGCCAGTTTCAAACTAAAAGTTGTAAACTTTGCCATGGAACATAATAACTGCGCTGCTGCAAGACATTATGGAGTAACAGAAAAGATGGTTTGTGACTGGAAAGCAAACGAAAAAGCACTGAAGAATATGCCAAGGGGTAAGTGTGCATTAAGAAGAGGCACCCCACATTGGCCAGAACTCGAAAAACATGTAGCAGACATGGTGAATGAGCATCGCCAAAATGGTTATGTTGTAACACGCAATAAAATACGCTTGTTTGCACTTCAGTGGGCAAAATCTAATCCAGATCACAGCAACAGATTTAAGGCCACTGTATCCTGGTGTACTAGATTCTTAGAAAGACACAATTTGGTACTGAGGCAAAAGACAAAAATTGCACAGAAATTACCTGCAGATCTTGATGCCAAATTAAATAACTTCCATCGATACGTAATAAAACAGCGCAATAAACATGGCTATGCGTTAAATAGTATCGGAAATATGGATGAAACCTCAATGAATTTTGATATGGTTGGAAATAAGACTGTCCATCTAAAAGGTGAAAAAACTATTTTAATTAAAACAACAGGACATGAGAAGTCCAGTTTTACAGTGGTACTAGCTTGCACAGCTGATGGCGCCAAACTGAGACCAATGGTTATTTTTAAAAGAAAAACAATGCCGAAACTCAAGTTCCCTGTTGGTTGTTTTGTACATGTGAATGAAAAAGGCTGGATGGATGAAGAAGGGGTAAAGCTATGGCTTGATAACGTATGGAGCAGGCGACCAGGTGGACTTATTAAAAAACGTAGCCTACTGGTGTGGGATATGTTCAGGGCTCATTTAACTCCCAGCACCAAGGAAAGGCTTGCGAGACTAAATACAGATTCAGCAGTTATTCCTGCAGGATTGACATCATTGGTACAGCCACTGGATGTGTGCCTAAACAAGCCGTTTAAAGATCGCATTCGAGAACAGTGGAATGAGTGGATGGTTAGCGGTGAGAAGTCATTCACAAAAGGAGGAAACATGCGTGCTCCACAGTTGGATGTTTTGTGCAAATTTGTTATAAAAGCCTGGAATGACATTGATGCAAAAACAGTAATCAAGTCTTTCAAAAAGTGTGGCATATCAAATTCGTTAGATGGTATGGAGGACGACTACTTGTGGCAAAATGAAGAGGAAGTCGAAGCTGAGACCACACCATCTGATACGGAATTTGATCCATATGATGATTGCCTTACAAATGTAGAACAAGACGTTATTGATGTACTGATGATATCAAATGACGAACAGGAGGATTTTAAAGGTTTTTAAATGGAAACTGCGTTGCTGACTCGCAGTGACTTGCGAGCTCTCTCTATCGTTTGTTAACTTCCTTGTATCAGACTGCTTTAGGAAAAGTTTAATCCACTTGCACTGTTTTAGTTTTATATGTTTTATGAGGAACTGACTTATGTTTATTAGTGACCGTTTTCATGCTATCATGTCATGCCATGATGTCATAAGCATATTAATTAAAAATTTCTATATTGAAATCAAATCTGATGTTTTTTATTTACCGGTAGTGTGCGTTGGAAAAGGGGTAGTCTTATACGGAGAGTATAGCACGAATTATATATTTTAACAAAAAAGTTGGGGGTCGTCTTATACGCCCAGTCGTCTTATACGCCGGAAAATACGGTAATAATTATTTTTCATTATTTGCACATTCAGAATCACATTATAAGAGACATTAGAATATTTTTAGGATATCCTCAATTTTATTTCCTCTTTTAGATGACAGTATGTATTGGCATTTTAGCTGAAATATTTACTGCAGGTAATCTGACACCTGTGTAATAAAGACAACAATTTTGTTTACATTACCTGAATGGTTTTTATGAGATACAATAAACTCTCTATTATACGAAGCAGGAAATTACGATGTTTTCGATAATATGAAGTGAATTTGTCGCCCTGGCGAAAAGCCTATGGTAAATACATGGCAATACACACTTTTCGATAATACGAAATGTTTTGAAATTACGAATTTAGGGCTCGGTCCCCAGGAGCAAATGGCATTCGTTTATACTAACTACGGCAAAAAGTTTGTCAACACAACTAGTTATTCCGGCGAAAGTAGCTAAAAAATCAATGCTTCTGACTGTGGTGCATCAAAGTGTGAGATCTTAAATGATAGCGCAACTTTGGAGGGAAAGGCTTTGCCTCAAAACTTATGGTAGGAATCGAGGAGAAGTAGGAGTTCAGTAGAAATATTGTGGCTGAAACAATTACCCTATTTACATGCATACTCGTAAACATTGCGTCGACAATAATTTGTAGTTTAACACGTGAGGAAGGTCGCGCGGGGTATTTCTTAAATTCCTACTTAAACCCTACATATGAAACCCTATACAAACCCTTATGATACTTTGTACAATTTTCAATACAATGGAGAAAGACACACGAAAACTAAATGAGGTTAAGGTACACGTTTTGGGGTATCATTTTTTTGGGAATTCATGCAAGAGAACCAATACTTCACCCAAATATTTCAAAAAATGATTAAAAAGTGTGCTGTAGGAAAAAAATGAAAGTGGATAATAACATTTCCCTCTTAATTTCCCCAATAATGGAAGATGCTTCTCCAGATTTTCTCCTGTAGGAACCTTACTCCTGTCGGGATAACAGAAGAGAGACTTATTATATAATACATGGCACCTCACTCCCAGCATCAATGGCCTTGATGACGAATAAAATGTCTTCCATTTTAACGTCCACAAAGATGATGGAGCATGGCAGCCGGACGGAGAGCCCGAAAAGAATTTACTTCAAATATTCGCTGGTAGAAAATCATATCCTACGTAATTTACGATCGTAATTGAATCATAATGAAAATAGCTAATTAAAAAGATCGTACATTCACCTGACAATACGGAAGGAACTACAAATATTAACCTATGACGGTTATTTTGGAAACGGGCTATGACCCCTGTTTTTCTTTTTTCCTTGCCACTGAGCGATAGAGGGCATCACAAATGCCGGTTAGGCGAGCTGCCGCTAAAATTTCGTAGGCGTTGGAAACAAATATCTATCTTATGTGCAGTTGAAGTTGCTATTCCCCACTGACAACAAAATTCTCAGATTAAATTCTTGTACAACAACTTTCAAGATGTTATTTGATTACGTTTTCTAAAATGGACGGTAATTTCTTTAGCGAAATGATTGTTGATATTCAACTTAAAAGAATGGAAAGTTTAGATTCGTATGATTTTTTAACGATCTTTCACAGCATAAAATCAATAAGAAAGAGCAGTTTTTAAAAAATTCCATCCTAAATAGCCACCGAAAAAGTTAAACAAGGCCAATAAAGACAGAAAAAGGGCGGTGGGAACAAAATCAAACATTTCTTAGTGACTTATTAAAAATGATTGAAATTGCAAAACTCGATATTATGAATTATTTTCCAGTCCCGCTGACTTTGCATAATCGAGAGTTTGCTGTATTTCTGTGGTGGTTTATGAGAAGGTTAAATTGTCTTATTTCAACAGGAAAAAAAGCTATACACATTAAAATGTATTTTTAAAAACCAAATGTATCTACACACTGTCACAGACACAAAAAAGTAAATACACTCCAAAGCAAGCTGAGGATGTATCTTTGGATTTACCAGAAAAATAGTAATAGAGGAACAATAGTAATTTTCATATTTACTCCACATTAAAAAGAGCCCAGACACAAGAAGAATGACTTTTGAAGACCTGTGGGCAGGTGAAATATGGCAACCTATCACTATGATGGAATATCCTACTCATACCTGTTATCAGGTGAATCCTTTCCCCTATCCCACAACGTTAACAACAGCAGCACAGCATCCAAAATGTGAGGTAGAGATCCTCTCTGTGCAGCCAACTCCAACAGCAATGAAAGTGCAGTGTGCCTATCTGCACAAGGAACAATTTCACCACCACCACTTCCACCAACCTCACTGAAAGAGACAAAAAAAGTGTCAATATATTGTCTAATTTAATATTTTGATAGCCACCCTTAATTCCTCATCAAGTATCATTAATCTTTAAATTTTTTGATTGTGATATATTATGACAACTATAGGCTTCAAAATTAAAGATAGGTAGCTCGCTATAAATGGGAAGGTACACATCAACATAAAAAAATTCCTACAACTCAAGTTTTGTGCATCGAGATGCCACTCCTTCATTCATTCAACGATTATTATTGATGCATAATGAGGAGCAGACAGGATTGAAAAAAATATCCTGTTTTTCATAAAAAAAGTCTTTCATGCTTAATTTCATGATTTAAATCAGCTTTTTAATTAAATTGGATTTTTTAAAATTTAATAAGTACCACAAAAACTGTTAAAGCAATATTTATTTTCCCCCACTCCTTTCTGATAGTAAATACTTTCGACATGGCCAAGAATTTATCTAGGCTTTCTGATATTGATGAAGCTGAAGGCAATTCTGATGCATGTGGCATGAAGTTCCCAATAGTACAGTGTGGCCTAATCATAATTAGCTGACATTGATTGAGGGCTTATTGACCCCTTAAATGTATGCAATATGACATGCATTTGTGACAATATTGACTAGTTACAGCAGCAGCGGAATTGAGTGCACTCATTAAAAGTGAATGAAGTCCATTTGATTCTTCATATGGATTAACCAATTTAAAAAATCTCTTGCAACAGCATTACCCAAGATACAGGCTATTCAAGGTTAAGAGACTTCTCCTTTAGGTTATTTTGCTCTCTAATAGGTTACGAATAAATGTATTCATTAAAATTTCCATCACTCTAAGCAATAATCTTAATTTATATGCATGTAAAATATCAAAATCACATATTACTCACCCAAGTACAACTTGTCGAAGGAACTTAGCAGATCTATCAACAACCTCTAACCAAACAGGAGATACAGAAGTTTCATCGAAAAGGGTGGCTAAAGACAATGACTGCAATGCATCCAACGATTCTTGCAGAAGTTCGCTGCACAAATCTGAATCTTCACCTATATATACAAAATTATCATGACATTTTGACAATCTATGATAAAAGAACACTCAAGTAATGATCTAAATCTTTAACGTAAGATCACAGAGATTTTCAACCAAGAATTAAGAAGAAGCAAAACGGTAAACACCATGGCCTTATTAATGAATATTAGAGACCTTTCACACTTATTGAATAAATTGATATTATTTTACCAGAGTTAATGTTCAATGAATTCATGCACGTTAATAAAAACACCTAAAATAGCCATTAACATCAGCATGTTAACATCGTCAACTTTTCAAAGTCTCTAATAAAGTTCTACATGGTTAAATGAAGATTTTGTTTTTTAGGGCTTACCAAATATGTATTCATATTGAACAAGGAGAAACGTCACAAGTTGAATGAGAAAAAGTAACATCATAGGAAGTTAACATCTGAATGGTAAATGTAATCACAAACCACCAAGATGGGAAGGTATTTTACCTGATCGCCATGCTCTTCTTAGGAAAGCAAAAGAGAAATTTAAAGCTGCTCTAGACCCAACCCTAGCAAGACCAATAGTAGCTTTCTCAGTGGACTTCAAACTGAAAAAAGTAAGTCATTCATAATAGAAAGAGTAAATATCTATTAATAGCATATATGTATCGATTGATCAACAAAATTACCAATACATAAAAAGCATTCATTTTCATCACTAGCGACAATATGTAAAATCATCTCACCATTTTCTTGTTGAGTTGCTTGTCTTGCCAACAGTCCTCATTGGCTCACCTACGGTATTGGCTTTAGGGGTTATTACATGGTTATAGATGTGGTGATTTCTTTGTTGTGCAACAGCAGCAAAATGGCGATGAGCTATGGCTAAACACTGCCGTAGACGACAAGCCCAGAGACCACAGCTAGCTGCTTCATTGCATGAACGTGCTTGCTCATGGATCAATGAATACAGGCATGATGTCAATTTTTCAGGGGCTGAAAAAAATCAGAAGCCTCATCAAGGACACTAAAAATGAAACTTCCTATCACATTGTTCTACTAATTATTAACAATTATACAGGAAAAATAAGAGAGCTGATTGATAAAGTCATCCAGGTAAGAATACAATATTTTTTAAGGCTGAACACTTCGGCATCTAAGAACAGCTAAAGAATGTGCCCATGGTAAATAACATCTAGTGTTCAGCTAAGGCGAAAGCTTCTTAGGCTATTTAACCCAAAATGAGTAGTCAGACAGATCAAATTATCATATGTAAATGTAAAAGTCAAGACAGGTATAAATATGCAAAGATTAGCTGATATGAGAGCTTACTGGAGAGCTGCATCAAACCAATCCTAGGAATATTCACCCTTGATGATGATAATGGTGAATGCTTGTAGTTCATCACTAATTTGCGAATATGCTCAAAATAAGTCATACTTGGACGTATTTTAAAGAATGGAGGCATTTGAAAAGTAGAGAAAGAGATGCCTTCTGAACATCCAAGGGAGAAGAATAAATTTCAACATAATTGAAGAAGAACATATTTGCTGGTGGGGTTAAGCCTGCCAAACAGGAGGTCACGAGTTAGGGTCCCACCTGGGTAAGTTACCCCTATCCAGGGCATGGTTGTCTGTGTATGTTACATTGTTAACATATTAATTACCACGGTGTAAAAGGCTGCATAAAGCTGCTTCTATGGAAAAAAAAATAAATAAATGATGGCTTGATGAAGATAATGGCTGAAGGTTAAGTGGGCACGGAAAAACAGCATTTCGTAAGTCCTTAAATAAATTTTCACAAAAATTTATCGGGGATTGAAGAGAGGATACCTGTAAATAAGAAATCGTAAGCCAATAGAATAGTTAAGAGGAGAGCTTTGTCATACCAATCCTTGGACTTTTAACCTATGATGATGAGTGCCTGCCATCCATTACAAATGTACTGATACACTCAAACTAAAAATCGTCAGCTTCTGTTAACTCTTGACCACAATTGTATTTAAATGGAAAGGTGAATACTAATGAATTCCAGCTAGGTGTTACAATGGCAATAGATAGGTAAGTGGTAAATTACTCCCGTGTCCACAGTTGTACCAAAAGGCTCATTCCAGTGCCTTGGTATAACTAGATGGGATACTATGTGTATACATTGGTAGCACTATCTTACTTGCTGCTACTGATTGGAGAGGAAATATTGCATCCAAAACAGGGCACCAACATTAACACCTAGCCTTGAAAGTTTAGGCAATAATACCTTATGATTAATACTATCAAAGGCCTTACTATAATCATAGAAGATCCCTCAAGTGGCATTTCTACAATCTACAATGGCCTTGTGGAGATTGTTGAGTAGCTGAAATATGGCAGAGGTGGTGGATTTTCCAGCTAGGAAGACATGCTGTGCTTAGTCCAAGAGCTGGAATGACTTAACATGTTCCCTGCCACGGACTTTTAGATGAATTCACCCATTGCACTGATGTGTTTTTCTTTTTTCTGCCATTTTAATACTTGGATCCTTTCCATTTGAGTTTTTGTGTGCATTGGGCTATGCACGCTGCGTCGGTCACGTCATATAAGTAGCACCGAAGTAGCTGTGACCAACGGTGTGCTATGAGCAGCCAAAAGGAAGGCTCATCTTTGGTCATAATGACCGCGGTGACGTGAAGACGAAGTGCATGTTTCGGTCATTATGACCGAAGTGGTGCTGAGTGTGCAAAGAAAGTTTACGAGACGATTAAGAAAAATATTTTCAAAAGTGTTTTCAAGGTTGGAACGTAGGCTTTCACAGCGAGAAGCATTGTTGTCAACGGCTTTCGGGAGCAGTGCAAGACGCAGCTGCTCACGAAAGCCATTGACAACAGTGTATTCAGGCCTTTGTTCACCTTGTGTGGGTTGTAAGGGAATAGAAAGAACTACCTGAAATTAGCCCACGTTAACCCCATCAATAAAAAAGATCCTCATTCTGACCCTAACAATCGCTGGCCAATAACAGTGCTTTCTAGTCTTTCCAAAATGTTTGAAAATATTTTTTCTAATCATATCGTAAACTTTCTTAAGTCATTAGATAGCAATGAACTGTTTAGTAAACTGGGATAAATAAGGTGATCTCAATTTGCCTTCCAAAAATGGAAACATTGCCGTTGAACTGTCTACAACTTTCAAGGGATTTGTGGTTGGGGTGCCACCAAGGATTGTCTGAATTATTATTGCAATTAGTCTTACAGACACAACACATATCATGGTATAACTTGGAGCGATAAGAATATTAACCACAGCAATCATTTAGCCGAACAAGTGGAACACATATGTAATATATAAGAGCCTTGGCAAGAAGCTGGCAGAGACAGGGTCTCCATTCACCAAAAAAAAGCCAGAGAAAGAGCGAATAGCTTAAGGAATGTGCTCACCAATAAATTTAACGGCCCTGTCTCTAAACAGTGTGAATGATTTCACTTTAGTGACAGCCCTATGCAATTTGACATGTATCATTGAAGGAAACATGTTCTTCTAAATAGGAAAAAAAATGATTACAGCAAGGAAATAATTTGAATGACATATGATTTCTTATAAATTATAATAGCTCATAAAATAATTAGAGAGTAATGTAATGGTGGACTTACTTGGCTGAGGACCCCAAGTCCATGACTCCAACTGTGGTCTAGATGGAGGAGGCCATCCTTTTTTATCAACCGATTCTCTAGCATTTTCCTCTTGATCGAGACGTTGGCATGGGCCACAGTTGCATCCTGTTTGAGGTCCACATATCCCATCACAGCATGGGCAAGTCAATACTCTCATACCACAATAGTAATGCCCTGTTTCGCCTGAAAAAATAGCAGCATAAAACGACTCACAACCAACACAAAGGCAAATAAACTGAGATGATAGATAGTTGGACTGTTGTACAGTTTAAATTAGACAATTAATTTATCTGGGCCTTCTTACCTTTACGTGCAGTAATTCCGACGGAATTGAGAATACCATCACTGAAAGGTCCGGTAAGTTCACCATCTCTAACCATTTCATTCCATAATCGACAAAGAGAGTCACGATGAAGAGCATCCTGCAGATCTATTCGTGCCCATTTCGCATCAAGTCGAGCCTGCATTCGCAGAACAACTTCAAGCTGGCGACTCATTTTGATGTGATTCGATTCACACTCTTGTAAGGTAATGGTTTGTTTCTTTCATCTAAAAAGCATTTAAGTATTCAAATTTTAACAGCTGTACCATGATAACAAATTTAAAAGTTATGAATTTTGACATTTAAATGGATGAGATAGCGCAAAGTATAGCAAGAGAATTATATTTCCAGATAATCATCAAAACATGGACAGGGAACTTCGGATGACATTTTGCCATCAGAGACAGAATTTCCAAGGAAGACACATAAGAGAATGCAAATAAAATGATCCGCATATACAAAAATTAAACACACTGAAGAAATGAGAACTTTTCGGTGACCATTTGAACATGAAAAAACATAATCATAAAATCTCAATGCACAATAAAAGATCAATCGAGCGCAATCCTAAGGATAATTGGCAAAGTGCACCCAACAAAAGAGATTAAATTACCCTTCCGCATTCTCAAGAAAATAAAACCAAAACATCAACAAATGCGACTGAATTTTAAATGTTGTTATTCGTGAATGACAACCACCACGTCAATACGTACACTTGATGGCTTCGACATCTGGGATGAAGGGGTTCAGATATACGCATGGTTACTAAATAAAGTAACTTAACTCGCTTCCAAATGTTTCCATTCCTGCCCTTGTAAAGGTAAACTCCTCTCGACAAACAATCAATTTTTCCTATAATTCATCCCCGTCTTCGCTTTTTAAAGCCACAACTTCTGCCATCTAGCGACTGAAATGAGTACTACAACTAGCGAAGGTTGAGCCATCGAGCGCTGGCAAGAAGGCTGAGGCGGTATTTTGAAAACATGTTTAGGCACGCATGAATCAAAATTATTTAATTCGAAATTTTCTTGGTTTAATAATTTTATATTAAGGTTTTAAATAGCTCGAAAAAAGATCATAAAATTACCATAATTTGAGTACAAAAGCATGGATATATTTACTGCCACAAAGAAATTCTATGATTCAGAAAGAAGAAAGCTTGGAATATTATTCAATACTTCTAAACGTTTACTTGAGGATATTTGATTTGGAAAATAGCCATGTATATCTATTTTTATTACACTGAAGCACATAAAATGCCAGGAGCAGCATCTAGATTATTCTATATTACATATGTGCAGTGTTCGTACAGATCGGAGAAGTGTTGAGAATTGCTAATAGGGGAGATTAAAATGGAATAACTAAATAATAACTAAGGAATCACTCGGAAAAGTTCAATAGATTTTTTTCAGGATTCGATTTATTGATAGCGATTTTAAAGGCAGAATATTTACTCCACGTTCCACTTTAATTTCAGTTTGTTATGGTGTAGAGCAGCGGTTCCCAAACTTTTTCTTTCTGCGACCCATTTTAGCCCATACGTTTTAGCCGCGACCCCCTAAAAATGGTTGTCTAAGTTTAAGTACATAGTTCACTTTATTATTCGCACATCTCGCGACCCCTTTCCGAACGGCCCGCGACCCCCCTGGGGGTCGCGACAACCAAGTTTGGGAACCGCTGGTGTAGAGGAAGGATAAGGGGTAAACGAGGAAGGAGCTAAAAAGAGAGCAGTGCGTGACTAGATGGGAGTAAGAATGGGATTTTGGGATTTTTTAGAATGTTGAAAACGTAGGAGAGTTAGAGGAAAGCCGATGTCAGTCAAAAAAAGGTGGCAAAAGTTACGAATTAAATTAACGATCGACGACCTCACTTGGTAGAATATAACTAAGTTTTCTTTTCATTTCAAACCAAAGAGGGTGAGAATTAATTTCTTTCAACTTACCATATTTTTCATTTAATTTAATTTTAATTTGAGTGAAAGATAATTCCTTACTTTTCAAGCTGTCCCAGCTGGTGAATCTTGCGTTGTGTATGAAGAGTTCTTGGTGGTTTCTTTCAATCAGGTGCTCGGAAACTGGGAATTCATTTCTATCTGAATAAATCAGCCAGGTGTTCTTAAGTCAGCAACGAAGAGCACGTCCATTGTAACTATCAAGGTTTGAACAATCAGTAACGTTATCTAAGTGTACACTAAACCACTTTTACTCAACACGTTAAAATTATCTTTTGCATTAAACGGAAAATTTCTCAAACTATTTGGATGCTGCCATAAATTCATTTATTGATATGAAATTAGCTATTTTCGTCAGAAAATTTTCCAATTAATGGAATTTTACTCAAGTTTCTCTAGATTGCCTTAATGAAATATTGGAAAACTAGTAATGCGGCAGAGACCCCTTTTAGATTACTTCTGCTTTAAAATGCTATCAACTACTTCACAATTGTAGCAATTCTTTCGGTACCGGATTATGTAGGTTTTTGAAAATTCATCTGAAAAAATAATGAGCAAAAATCAACTGACCTATATTTCCTCAACTGTCCATCGATGCCAAAGCCCAAATGAAGTAGGAACTAAAACTCATCATTTAAATCATGTGTACTATTTACCAGCATGTAAAAAAGTGTGCCATTTGAAAATTTCAGGTTTATAATTCGCTAAATTATACCCAGGAAAATTGAAAATAGAGATACATTGACAATAGTTTTAAGAGAGCATTGCAATTGTTATTTAAACCTTTAAAATTGGAGTTTATTCCTTTAAGAATTATGGAAAAAAAAGCCAATAGCGGAATGGAGCAGTCTGTATCCATAATTTGCGAAGCCAATTCGAAGTAACAAAAGTAAGGCAGAGAGTATGTGTGTACTTATGTAGATATAGCATAAGGTTGAGGTGAAAACAGAGGCTAAACAATATTCAACTGCCTAAGCGTGAAAAAAACTAACAATAAGCAGAAATTTCTTGATAATTAGCTCCTAAGAGTTAGAAACGTGTTATCTGGACAAGAGATAGTAAAAATCTGCTAATTAATGCCGTCATAAGATTTCACTTCAAGAACTATTTTGAGAAATTTATAGGCAGCGTTTTCCTCATTTGATATAATAACCATTCTAAGGTAAAGGCTATTTGTTAAGTAAAATAAATATACCAATTTTACATCATTAAATTAAAAACATAGTTGATCAGTTCAGTTCAACATGTTTATTCACGAGCAAAAAAAATTACATAGAATTGGAAATAAAAACAGAACAATAGATAAGTCACACTGAATTTAAGATACTTGAAATATTTCAAAAAACAAAAAGTTTCAAACAGTTTTTCTATGGTAAGAATTTTTTCTTAAATGAAATTGTTAGCCTTAACGATAATAAATCAATCCTCCATGTGGAGATAAATTAAAATTGAAAATCTGTTAACTCTCATTTAATTGACAACAAAATCGGAATTGGAAACTATTCAAGAGACCTTCCGCGTTGAATGGAGAAGATCAGGGGCGCAGCCAGGAATTAAGGCTGGGGGGGCTTAGGTGCAACCAATACCGGGGTATGTGGGGGTATGGAATACCCACCAGGATAAGCGGTAGGTGCGAGATTAATAAATTGCGGAATTTTAAGATAAATTGTTCAAAATGGTGAGTTTTGCGGCTGTCTGAGGGATATTTTTTTAATCCTTACACTATATTCTATTAGTAATATCAATCCAATTAAGTAAAATGGATTAAACTTAAGCATTTCTCTGAGCTCTGGGGGGGGGGGGGAGGGGGGGTTTAACCCCCAAACCTCCCGCCCTCGCTGCGACACTGGAGAAGATAGCGTGGAATAGAGAATATTGTATTCCAATTCTGAATCGATAGGCCACAAAAAAGGAGATCAAAGATGATTACCAGCTAGAATGCATAATAGGTATGGCATTTGGAGGAGGCGACCGACTGCTGAGGTCATTTGCGCCTTGAGGAAAGGTTATGGAGGGAAGGGTGGAGAGAAACCCGGCGTCGGCATTAGCCTTCTCTGAAGGCCGTTTTACACGGTAGACGGAATTGCGCAATCTGACGTACGTGCGAAGGCGCAATCAAAACTGCGTCGTGTAAAGCGGTGAAATGCTGGAACGCATGCGAGAATGCGTGGATGCGAGACTTCAAAATAGCCCCTGTTCTAATTTCGTTCATGCATTCGCGCAATTCCGCGCCATTTTAGAAATTAATGCAGCTCTAACCTGCGCAATTCCCTGCCCCGTGTAAAACGGCCTTTAGCAAAAGGCGCCAGGGGGATCACGGCTTCACGTCGCATCCGACGGACGGAGTGTTGCGCTTGAAATTTCCTCCACAGAACATTCAAGCAGGGATCGGGCAGTCCCTGAACATTCTCTGCCATTGCCGGGATTTGAACCCGAGCCCGTCGGGTGTAGAATTCATAATATTCTTTACAGTTGACAGAAGCCATTCCACTTCTTTGAATTAAGATTCTACTTACGGTCATACTGAATGTTTAGCTGATTCTCACCATGTGCTGCAATTCACTTGCCGATGTATTTCGTGCATGAAATTAAAAATCAAGGTCGAACTTATAGAAAAACGGGGTTTGTATTTAAGCAATTTTATGATTGGTCAAGGGAACGATATGAATAATTGTGGTGTAGCAAAAGACTGGCTCCGTTTCACTGCATTATGTGCTCTTGAAAGGTTTATCATTGAAAATGAAACTTTTATGGAAAAATGAGCGAGTAATAAAATTTGAAAACAGATTTAAATCGATATTCTGACAGTTTTACCACGTAAAAAGTTCCGTAAATTGAATTTCCATAAATTTCTTGTAAATTTGATTGTGAAATTCAGAATTGGTATGTTCCGTTTGAAGGGAATATTATTCATGTTTATCTATCCAGGAAAACCTCGCAAAAAGTTAAATTGCTAACACTGCTCAAAAAGGTATTTTTATTAAGCTAGGTTTGGTGGAAAGGAGATATATATAAACCAAAGTATGATGTAAATGTAAAGAACCGCTGAACAATGACTGATTATAAAGTAAATTAATTGGAAATCTTTATAATGATTACCAGGGGTAAGATACGTCACGTTGAATTATACTTACGCTTACGAGAGTTAAGCGACGAATTATATTAACCTATGATCGTCAAATGCAGAGGCATTTCAACTATACATATGCAAAAGTTTCTGTTGAATATAGGCTCTTTCAATATTAAAAAAATATTAAAGTGGAAACCATTGATTTCCTCCTCCTCATGCTTGGAATTTCGAGTATTTAGTCGCATTGAAATGCATATACTGCTGGATAAAATCAGTAGAGGAGCATTACTGGCACGTTTACCTGTGAATATTTTCCAATGCGAAACGTCCCCCAGGCTCAGTCCGTGGTTTCAAACATATCACAGCGAAGGCAAATGGCGAGCAGCTTCTTTCCACCTTTTCCTCAATGGACTAGCAGTCTTCGTTTTCTTCCTCCTATTCTAAACCTGTCAATTAGCCTCGTCTCCTATCGGATTCCGCTTTTGGTTGAAATGCCTCCACTTAGTATTCTCTATCTCAACGACACGGAACACGTCTTCCGAATAAACGTTCACTGCCCACTCGATATCTTTCAGTCAAAAGTTTCTTTAAGTCCGGATAGGTGCCAATAAAACCTCCAAAATTAAGTCTCGCAGACGATATATCAAGGGCACCGATAGCTTAATGCTTTCACGCCAAAGTTTCTTATTTAAGTCTCTTTTTCCAAAAGATCCCCAAGATTTTTGGAAAGTATCCCCTTTTGGCATAATTAGTTCAGAAACTCAAGAATCTCCCCTGGAGGCACTTTTAATCTCAGAGTTGAGAAAATATATTCGTAAAATTGAAGGAGGAGCCATAGTTCGCTAAAGATGTAATCCCCTGTCCCTCCAGTGGTTCAATAGCTATTGAGGCGTAACAGGGTTGAGGTCAAGAGTTAAATAGCTTATGAAGTTATACATTAGCAGTGAGGAATTGTTATGAAATGCTTGAATTTGTAAATCAGCTCTTTGCCTCTCAGAATTACTCAAATTGATTATTTTTTCCGATTATTTCACAAATGGCATTTAAAAAGGCGATATTGTCATAAGAGCAGGTTTTTTTTAATTTTAAGAATTTTTTACCTACGAAAGACTGAGTTCCAATTGAACATTTCTCATTATTGGCCATGAGTTTTTCGTGATTAAGTTAGTTGTAGTTTGAGATCATATTAGGGATCTAAAAATTTTTCAAACGTGCGGACCGCATATTGAAATTGGTATGACTAAATGGAAAGCAAAATATAGTATTTAAAGCTACTAAAAATGAATAATCTGATAATAATGCAATTATATGATTTCACAATTCCTATTTTTCAGCAATAAACCTTGAAAAATTATTCAAATAAGTAAAAGTTTGTTGTCCAGGCTGCAGGTTTCCTATCATGACCTGTTTCACCTTCAGTAACTTAATTTAGTGTGTTAAATATTACTTTCATGGTAATTTTCTTTTTGATCCCTGTATTTCATAGCGAGCTCATTACTTTGAGGATTCAAGATGGCCTAGAATACAGTGATTGACGTAAAACGAAGTAAACCAAGTTCAAGAATAACTTTATACCAAATACAAGGAGACCCTCATAGTATTGAATTAAATTTAAATGGAACAGGATTACGGATTAAGTTGCAACATTAACGGGAATTATAAATGAATCAAAAATGCTAAAATAATAGCGATTAAGGTACATAATCTAATTATGAATTGTTAGTGGTTGATATCGCCTGCCAATGTGAGATACCTCCCGCATGACACTTGAGTATGCATCGTTGCTTGCATTCACGGAAACGATTTAGCATCAAATACGAGATATGCGTTGTAATTAATCGAACTTGCCGTCTCATTGGAAATTATTGGGCTAAAAACTGATGAAGATAAAATCCATCTGCAAATTGAATGAGTGATCGATTTTAATAAAGAATTTAGGAAAGGCCTTTTAATCAGTTGTAGCTCCAATTTCATAGAAATATATAGACTGGATTTTTGTTCCTCTGTGGAAAATATTGTAATAAGAGAACCAAATGTGACTGAAAATTCTTCACAGACAATGGTATGTATAATGCGCTATTACATACTCAAAATTAGTGAGTCATATAAACTACCATGAGAAAAAATTCCCATGTAATGGGAATCGAAGTATGGATCTTAACTTTCCGGGCGACTGGGCAGACCACTACACTATATAGGATCCTGGTACATACATATATAATAAAAATATGAATATATGGTTCATGCTAATTTCACACCATCGTGATACTTTTAGGATAATCGAAGATTAAAAAATTCTCATGCTTCAATATAATTTATTCGTATAGTTATTTCAAAATAGAAGGATATGAGCTAAACAAAAATGTAATTTTCAAATGGATGAGCAGGTTAGAAACATATCTTGGGACTCATGGAAATAACCAACTATAAAGTTTTTCTTGAAAATCTTTATTTGCCATTTGAATAGCAATGATGCGGAAAAAATAAAATAAAAGCGTGAACAACATTCTTAGAAAGATGGATAATGCTGTTTAGTTCTCCAGTCATCCAGCGAAGAAGTTCACATCTCCTTGAAGATCCAGATCTGGGGACCTCGAGGAAATTTGACTGCCAGTTACAAAGGATGTCATGATGTTTGATTGCAGGTAGCACTGACGATCTTGTTGATGTACCATTAACGTCTTCTGGCAAATTGTCCTTAATTACCTGTAGTTAGGGTGAACGTGACGTGTTTGATGCAGGATAGGCATGATTATGCAAGAGGCAGCCATCATAAATGGAGGATATGGTATTATATTGTGATCATACCAAATCGAATTGATTAGAGTGTATTTGAAAAAAATAATATTTAAGTAAAAATAAATGGACAGAAAAAGTACACTTATTCATGGTAGTTACTGCGCAGAGATATTTTAAGTCATGACTACAACACATACATTCATGTTAGTAACTGCACGGTGATGTTCAAAGTCATGACCACTGTGACCAAGAGTGGAAATATATTAGCTATGATATTGCGGCTATTGAAGAGATGTGAAAAACAGTATAGGATCTAAGGGTACAAATTCAATTAAAGGTATAGGTTTCGTATGCAATTTCAAATAATTTTTATATCTATAGAATTCAGTGAGTTTTTTTAATGAGCATTCGAAAAGAGTAAGTATTATGTAATTCATATAAATAGCAATATGTAGCTGAAAGATAAATGAATACAGAAAAGACCTCAAAGAGTTTAGTGCATGTTACCAATCTCTAACTCTCATATAAAATGCGACATTGTGATTTTGAGTGCGTTCCTAGAGGGTAGCACAATCCCGAAAATAATACACTCAATCAATCATCGCAAATGCGTTTGGAGTGATTTAACTTATTTTTCATTAAAAAAAGAAATGAAATTTTCTGGATGATCAAAATATCAATCCGAGCAAAAATGATTCGGAATAGAAACATCATGAGTTACGCTTCCGCGAGACAGAAGAAATTTCTACTATTCGAAGATAAACAACACCAGCAACGATTTTTGAAATTTAGAAATAAAAGTACAGCGGCCATTTTTCATAGTCTATCTAAAGAAAAATAGAATATTTATTTCTCACGTATAAAAATGTATCATGAACGAGAGTTTAAATTGTTTCTATAAAAGTTATAAAAAATAATTATACTCCAAATGAAGCCTCTGGAATCATGGTTGCAATAGAATTAATGCATGGATATGAATAATTTAATGCCGTAAGGATGGAGTGAGTAAGTTGATTCGATTACACCTATGAGATTCAACGCGAGCCGCACACGAAGGATTGATATGCTACTGTGTCCCATGATGTTTTCTGCTTTCATATGTGTACTTCCTTAACGGGTGAACGATTAAATCCAATCAAAGTATATAGGTCGAAATATTCACGAAAATACTGTAAACAAGGAGAAAATCATGAAATGAAGAAAATAAATTCTGCCGGTTATTTTGAATTAATTGATATTCACTTATAAACGGGATATAGCAAGATGAAGAGTATGCTCTTTATCCATTTTAATTAACTTATTATGATTTGATTAACTTTCAAATATTAAATATTTTACTTCACCATGTAGCTAGCAGCAAGTTTTACCGGCATAAGAGCAAGTCCATTATTCAATCAAAAAAGAGGCAAACAATCTTATAGAGTATGCGGCGTGAAACTTCTACATGATTAAAATAATGTCAACATGTTATGCTTAGGAACCACCCTTTCTAACTTGAATCTTGACCGGCTTTGTCACACATGCCAAATAACATTTCTGAGCCACGGATTCGGCTTAAATTCGGAATAGTATAACAGTTACTTTTGCCATATTATGTACTGGCTAAGGCTTTTTTCACTATGCGGAGCACGTTCCCCGAGAGAAGAGGGTTTTCTCAGACTATTGAGTAAAAAGAGCGGAAAAGTTGTTCTCTCCATACTTCAAATTATATTTTTTAGGCGATTTCAACGTCCTAAAAAGTATAAATACTCGAAAATGTGTCTAAACCTGAGGAACATAACGGAAGCGCACGAAGTGAAACTGATAAATGCCATCAATGTCGTGGAAAAAACATCTTCGCTTCGTAGAGAACAGCCCTAGTAAGCTGCCTATTAACTTCAAGTGAACTCTTTTGGGAGTCGCTGAAGACTCCGAGGTTACGAGACAGGCTCAGATTACTTGGGGAATCAAGAATAGATATCTTTGCGGAGAACATCATCTTGGAAATCCAGTATAATTTCCGATTAGAGAGCATTGATAAATTAAGAGACATTTTGCCGAACGCATAGCAATTCGTTTTTCCCGCTAACAATAAAAATACTTAAATAAATGCTAGGTCGAACTCAGGCTAGAAAATTTACATAACGCGGAAATAAATCGTTTTTGTCTCTAAAATTTTACTTACAGCACCTCACCTCACTCCTGCTGAGGCGACTTGCGGGATAATATGATATGTATTTGCTTACATATTGTCGCCGGACCTGATTTTAGTGCTTGCGTGGTCAGTGAAGGCAGTTGAAAGATCCCGGGTGTCGGAGACGCTGCGGCGCACGGGCGTCGCTCGTTGGAATCGATTCTAAAGGCCGTATCACACTAGCGACTGCGGCCGGCGCTGCGGCTGCGACCGCGACTGCGACTGGCCCGTCGACCAATCAGAGCGAGGCAGTCGACGCTGCGACTGCGACTCCGAAGAATAGCCGACCGGCTATTCTTCTGAGTCGCAGTCGCAGTCGCAGCCAATCAGAGAGCTCCATTTCAATCTCGCACGCTTGCGGCAAACGTGTTTGTTTGTTTTGGCTACCGTAGCGAGGGAAGTTGAAGAAGGTTATAAGATAACGCTGAGATAATTTCGGATTTTTAAAGTGAAGATGGAAGCCCAGTATATTGGATATTGCACCCGAGTACACAGGTGAATGAAAATGAAGTACGTTTTAACATATTTTAGGAACATTTTCAACAATTGCTGCTCTCTATCTATTCTTTGGGCTTTCGTAAACAAACAAGCCACAAGCAGAAACGTTCATACGTGCGCATGCGCGATCGTGGCGTCGGCCGCAATGTGTGATGGGGTGTAGTCACAGCCGCAGCCGCAGTCGCGGTCGCAGCGGCGGTCGCAGTCGCTAGTGTGATACGGCCTTAAGACGGGTCTCCGCGACCGCCGTTCGGGTTCCCAGCCGTCTCACCCTGGCGACCAGCGGCCTACTGCGTGGGCGAATCATTTATGAGGGTGCACCCAGAGTCCTCTGGATGGCAGTTCTCTACACTACTACCTCATAGGGTCTTTTGTGTCTAACTTTGTAGTGTATTATCAACAATCCAGAGGACTCTGGGTGCACCCGCAAGGGAACGCGCTCGGTGGAGAGATTCGAAACTATTTGAACACGTCGCGCGAATTTCGATTCCCGCTTATGAGGAAGATCCACGAAGAATGGGTCAATTTCACATTCATGTTGATGTCAACAACAAATGCTTTATTCGATATCCGTTTCTTTTTTCACCCATTAAAATTAACTTCAAGCGAACGAAGGTTCGGTGTGTCAACTCTAAGGTTTGGATGCAGAATTTCCGTAGCCCGTGGCCTTGTTTAGTACGGAAAAATACCTATATGTGCTGGCTTAGTACCTCCATAGCCACTTAAATTAATTATACAGTGTCAATGATATTACAATATTCTGGGTATATTCCAATCGCAAATCGCTATATGATAAGGTATGAGACACAAAAGGCAACAGTATGCAAAAAAATATCTCGTTCAGCAAGCCTATGAAAAGCGGTACCAAACTTTGTTTAATACACATTTCTCTTTCAGATGGCTGTAGTCTTTCTACTACAGCCATGAAAAACACGGATGTAAGTGCGCGGTCACAAGACCGGTGACGTATCGCTTCATCGAGGGTTTCGGGCGTAGCTTATCTGTGGAGGTGAGATTTGAGGCTTCGTGGTCACACGTCATCTTGAATGTGTGGAAAGGTTGTGTCAATATAGTATTTTCAACGTCCATCTCCCCATACTCTGATTATGTGAAACGGGAGGGAGGGAAGGGGTGAAAGAGGTTGAGGTCATTAACCATCCAGTCAGTCCTGTCCTTAAGGTGTTTTCTCCCTCTTCAGGTAGTTAGAGTGGCTTCAGCTGAAGTCAAGTTATGTACTTGGGCTACTAATTATTTACGCAAAAGAGTCGCCAAAACATTGAAATAAAATGAAACATAATTAGGAATGAATTGCGAGTGCAATTTTTCACCTCAGCATAATGCAACAGTCAAAAATGATCTTTAAAAGGTATTTACAGTAGTCAACTTGACTAGTTTCAACACTGCTTCTTATCTTTGCAAACTGAACTCTTGACGACACTTTTGACTAAACATTCACAATATAAGTAGTGAATCCTAAATAAATATATTTATTTATAAAAAATATACATTAGCTAATACTAACTACCGTCTGGGGCTTAGCATTAGAGCTACTTTTGCTTGTTATTATTGCATATTCACTTTGAATGTTTGCAGCCTTAACCAAGTGCTATTGACTAAAAAGATTAAACAGGTGTAAGACAAATATAGAATCAGCTTGTGAATTCATTCAGGGTTCGGGGGCCAGCTTTAGTATGCCACGATTTTTATTTATATTAAATTTTGATATCTCTGGCGACACCTGTGATTTACCACACTGTTCTGACCAGTCGCAAATCACACTGCAAATATTTGTTACGCGGTATCCACAGTCTTCTTGTAGATACTTAGCCAGGAACTCTTTGATCAAGTCTTCTAGCTAATGTGAAATCGATGCGAATGACAGGTAATCGATACTGCTCATTCGTCAAGTTTGAAAGTATGTAGGTATATTCTAGTGCATTTTGAGCCATAAATAATTGATAAGACACGAAGATTATTCGCTTCTTTTATGGAGACTTCGCAGTCATGAACAGAGAATTTTGACGTAGATGTAGGAAAAATCAAATATTTTGGAAATAAAAAAATAGATACTGGTGTTAAGGTCATATAGGTTTTCATATATCTAAAGGGGGGAAATTTGATAGATAGGTGAAAATCGGCGATGCACTAGATTTATAAGAATTCTATGCTTTGGGAAAATATATCACAAATACTTGGATGGTAGAAGAACCTACAGGCATTTGAATTTCATAGGCGTCAGAGTTATTACTATATCGAAGATGTTGTAAAACCGACTCAAGATTGATCATGAGGATAATTAAAATCGTGGGGATTCCAATCTTGGTGATGAGGAGGGAGTGTTTTCATTTTGTCACGCAGTAGCCTGACGTTCGTCGATTCGCAGGATACTCTTTTTGTAAACATCTCCATATTTATGGACGGGAGATTTGGCACTGCAGATTAGCATGTATATTGTGAGCAGCCTGAGGCCCACACTTTGTTTTCGTCGCTCAAAGCGCGCCTTTTTAGGCGTGAGTTTTATTTTTTGGGATGAAAACAAGCTTTTATTGGAAGAGTCATCTACCCATACGGCTCCAAGTATCAACTTCTTTATACTCCCGGAGAAGTCGTTGCGCGAAACAAGAGCACGAATGAATGGACATGGCCGATATAATATTTTATAATTTTCGAGCGGCGATTACGTGCTTTGGAAATAATTTTTCCTCCGTATAATTTTCCGCGCAAAAACAAATGAAAGAGCGACCGCGCGAGCGTACGGAACGGCGACCAGCATTCGGGCGGTCGCCGGGGAAACCCGCACGCGCCCGCCCGACCGCGGCTCGCTCCCTTTTTCGCGGTCGGGCCGACCGTTGTGTGCGGGCGAAAGCGGTCTCGCTCTCCGCTCCGCTAGCCCGACCGCGATAATTGTTATATTATGAATGCTTTCCCGTGCGTACAATGTTCAGTCCCTCCCTCGGCCCGCCCGAAGTTGCGGGCTGCGGCGCCATTGTTTGGGCGGTAATTTTACTTGTTGAGCGCGCGGAGGCTCCGTTGCGTTGGAGTTCGTTGGCTGGGCTATCGCCTCAGGTCTCGCGCGCCTGTTTTGGACGGCTTCGAGGGACCTCCTCACCGTCAAACAAAACCTGTTCGGCTCAGGAATCAGGCTTGAATGAAGAATTTTTTCCCTGCAGGTAGACTTTTAACTCGATTCTGCCCACATCCGTCTCGTTTTACATTCTGATTCTCACCATTCATCTGTTTGCGCCCCAGTATTAGTGAGTTTATTTTTGCACTATTCATTTCTGTAATCGATAATATGTCACGGACACTTGCTTGCCTTCAGCAAACATTCTTTGCGAACATAATCACCACAATTATATCTGATTTATTTAGCAAAGCAGAACTATTGGCCTAGTGCGAAGTATTTTATATTTTTGTTGGTATTTTGTAGGGTACACTCAATTAATCAATTCTACAACTTTCTCTTCACTTACCTCCATCGTAAAAATGATTTTATCAGTACATTTTTAGATGAGTGAGGAAAGACAATGTAACAATAACTTATATGTATTTTTGTTCTGTTTCGTTTTTACCTGCTGAAATGACTGATAAGTGATGAAGAGATGTCGGAAATGGACAAAAAATGACGGCTTCTCTTAAAAAAGTGATTTACTTGAATTATCTCTCGCCATTCTGACTGAGAATTCATTCACTAATTATTACAGTGTTAAAGGGGTACTAGTAGTCAAACAGCTCAAAATATCGTTGAGTATTTTTCACCACTCGTACGTATTAGAAATCTTTAATTCGCTATCCTGTCACGTAAACAACGCGAGGGGAGGATCAGAAAACAGAATTAATGTGGTGACACATTTCCTTTCTCTCGTCCCCCAAGGGCGGACTCCGTGCTTTTATTCCTCTCAGCTGACGTCGAAAAGGACCGCGTCACAGCGCCCACTACGTTGGGACACTGAAACACCTCCAGGGTCCATTCCTGCTAAGCTGGGTGCCTGGCGGGACAGAGGAGTGTGTGTGAGAGAGAGAGAGAGAGGATACGGCGCACGTGTACATACATTCAAAGGGTGCGTGCGTAATATGCTCGCGGGGTTGTTGGAGGGTTTGTGCCCGAAAAAAGGCTGACTGGAGTCGGGGAAGGGAGAGAGAGAGAAAGAAAAGGGGCTGGGGGATGTCGTGCACCCCTTGTCCTCTACATTTCCACCCCACCCAGAGTTTTTCACTTCCTCGACCCCACCACTTGCCCACTCTGCCATCGTGAAAGCTTCGCGAGTGGACAAAAGCATTTTGGCTGAGGCCAGTCCAGCGGCGTGCGGGACATGGGGAGGGGGAAGGTGGGTAAAGCGCGGAACATATGTAAACAAGGGTGTAAAACCTCGGCCTCGGCGGGGTCAAAGAGGGTATGGGGGGCAGAGAGAAATCCTAGGCGAGGTTGTCGCCTCATTTGGGACGATGAGGAGGAAGATGAGAAGATGGTGGTGGAGAGGGAACGAGAAAGAGACGAAAATACTGCGTCATACATGTAACTTTCGACGCAGTCACGTTCACGTGGGCGAAGTTATTTAGAACGAGGACGAAAATCACCATGAATAATACGGAATTCACCTTTGAGGAAGATAGCTTGGGGATGCAAGTGGTAGCATAGGTGACCGTCGATCGATAGGTTCTGGTGCGTATCACGGCAAAGCTAATTTATTTGTCCAAGGTGAATTTCGTCCTTGGTGTAGGTAGTCTGTCTTATTTTGCCTACGTCAGCTTTATGATGGCCAGAGGTTAATGAGTAGCGTTTCGAGGGATACAAAATTAAGCCGCCAAAACTTACCGTCTTCCAAAATATATGCTTGGAATAGGGAGAAATATCGCTATCAACTTTTTAATCCATGACGAAAAACGTATTTGGATCATGGCATTAACCTAGAGGTGTGCGCTGCCGCGTCGGAAAGTCAGTCTACTGTCAATAAAGGCGTGGAAATGTCGGAATGCACTTAATAATTTATTATTTGTTTTACAACTCTTAATTTTTGTAACTGTAAATTAATTTTCAATCGTTAGTTACCAATTCATGTCGTAGAGACCCTCGCCATGGATGCCGGTGCCACGCACGTTGCGATGCATCCCAGACTGCCGCAATCATTCTATTTTCACCGTTGGCGCATATATCTGGAAAAGGCACAGCTCATAACTAGCGTTTAATAAACGAATTTTCTCCCGGGCTGGAATTTTGAACGCAGTTGGCGCCGACTGTCATTTTCACCGCGAAATGAAATCCTAATCGGCGAAAGACGAGCGTAATGAAAAAGGAACATAGAGGTGAAGCGGAAGGAAAGAAGAGGAAATAAGGGCGGAAGGAATTGCGTGAGAGGAGAAGACAATGGGTACGACTTTCGTTTATATCGCCTTTCCAGGAACGAAATTTTCGCGAGAACGGATGCTGATAGTAAAAAGAGAGGATTGCACCTCGAGTCTGTACGATCGGAATGTTACGTCTTGGGTGTATTGAGGTATATTTGGGGTCTTGGGTCTTCAGGGTGCTCTTTCCCATCTTCTGTTACATAGTTCATGAACTAATGCTATCCGCCAATGTTTTACGATCTTATTTGCTGACCCTCATCCCAACCTCTTCATACCCTCTCACAACCGGTAGCGTCACCTCTTTCTATTCCACACAGACTGCTCGCTTTATGTACAAGGTCCGTCAGATGCCACAGACTTGTCCAGAGTAGCTGTAGACATGGCTGGAGAGGTGCAGGGCCATTTGAAACGAAACATCTGAGCTAGAAGTCAGGTGGCATCTGCGTAAGACCTAGCGGGCGACCTTGTGTACTCAAGTAGTATAGTACAGTATTAAAACTGGAATCCATTTGACTAGGGGTGGTCGAATTTGTATTTTAGCCGGTTAAATTAGTTTTGTGATAACAACAAAGTATAAACATCGTCATGGCCACGCAGTAACTTGCACTTGAAGTGGAACCTTTCAAAAGACGTGCGTTTGCTCTTGATACTCTCCGTAGTGTCCATATTAAATATCAGTTTGCCAAATTATTCTTACTACTGGGATTACATATTATGTAAAGCAAATATGTGCAGATAAAGATTATTTTTTATTTTTTCCGTGATTGGATACTATATATGAAAAGTACTTGAATGGTGCGATTGATCGTTGTTAAGATCGAGAAGTAGGCAATGATTATTAAACCATATTCATTTATTCAAATACGGGAATTTCTTCCAATTATATGTAAATAATGTTAATTTTTACCCCTTTAATATATTTAATCAATGTAATATATTTATTTTTGTATGGGGATATCGAAAAATTATAATTTTCATTGCCCTTACTCGGAGTGTGATTGTGCGATAAATTCTTTACGAAAACCATATTAATTAACTGGCGACTTCCCTCTGGAACGGTTGAAATGATTTCCAACATAATGTCAATCAGTGAAATTGATGCTGAAAGCGAGATTAAACAGGAGATTCCTGAGAGTAAGCACCTATTTCTCCAGCTTGGGCTAATTTCTGCAGAAGTATTGTTCACCTTATGGAACTCCGCGGTTTTGAATGATAAGTAGTGCCGTAATAGTAATAATTAGTGCCGTGATGCATTCCATAATTTTCGTAGTTGTGGGAAACACTCAGAGAATTCATTTATATTGCAATAGTGCGCCTAAACAATTGTCTTTAAATTATCTATAAATCGATGCCACTATTTGCTTTACGATTTTAGATGGAGTATAAATAAAGTACGGTTCCTAAAGTCCGAGAAAGTTTTACGCTTTTCCCCAGGGAGTTCCTTCGCAGCAGCCGTTTCCCTGCTCTTCAATCATTCATAAAGAGGGGTTTATTTGTCGATGGGAAAAATTTACGGCAGAATATTGAAGCCATTTCTCGGCAAAGGGAAATTCATTGTCGGCTTGAGCATTGATATACTCAGCTGTGGTCTGATCGGGGATTTTTTTTTTCATTGTCGAATGAATCATTCTCCGGGAAATGTTTCTCGACTGGTGGGCGAGAGCTTTCATTTGGACGATGCCGTAAAAACTTGATAACTCTCTCGGAAGGAAGAACAACACAAAGAGGAAGGGCAGACGAAGTTAAGTGCAAATAAATTTTTTAGTAGAATCACAAAGTTATTTTCCGTTTGCGCGACAAGACGAAGTAAACCCTAAGAGTGAGGGCCTGGAGGATGTTGGCTCGGTAGATTGAAGCCAAGTAAACGGAGCCGAGAGTGAAAAGGAATATGAAAGGGAGCGGGCGGCGAAAGTTTCGGAGCCGGGGAAAGAAAGCGTGTTTTGGGGCTGACACGTGAGTAGGGCGCTCCTAGAGTCGGTCGAAAGTCAAGAGAAATGAGCTCTTTCTAACACCTACAAGCATCTTGAGGTTGAGATAGCATAAATATTCCAAATGAGATATATAATTCTCACGTTGCAGTTATTTATTTAATCAATGGTTATTTAGACACAAATAATTACCAGTATAAATTAACTTAGAAAAACAACGGATAAAGAATATTAGCCCGTATGTGGACGAAAAATATGGCATGAAGTCAAGAGAGAAGAGACTTATTTAATGTATATTCAGAAAAATGGTCACATAACCAACTTTCCTAAATTTGGTAAATTCACTGATAGGGTAAAGGTAGGTGTTTTTACGGCCACAATATCTTCCGCAAAAATTATTGGTTTAAAATTCGGCTCGAAATGAAAATCATCATTAAAATAAAAAAAAATAAATGTAAGAGAGATTATTCTTTGACCGATTATATTATAAGTGAAAAATTCTCAAAACTAATAGTTAATTTCATTCAATAAAATGTAAATGTTAAGCATGGTTTCACCAGTCCAGATAGTTGTGAGCAACACATTTGTTCTTGCGATGGAAAAATAGGAATTTTATCATTTCCATAAATATCAATATCATTTACCCCGAAACATAGGACTAGTATTTATAAAAAATGACAAATTAATTGTTTTGACTGAGCTATTTAAGCAATGTACAAAAGACGAGTGACCTATCAGCGTTCCAGGAGGCTCGTAACTCGTGATAATTAATTCGCGTAAAGAATGTTTTTTAAAAGACAAACCGCTTTCGCCTAACAAGCGTTGCCATTACGTGTGCAAGCCAGCATATATTTCCAAAATTAGCCAACTATGGGTGGAATTCCAGACACATTGGACGCCCACCATCGTATCCAAGACAATATGCTAACAGTGCAAGGATTCGCTCAACTATCGCAGAAGTAGCACAGGTATTGTGCGCGAGACATAATATTAGCGCATGAACTCAAGCCACGCTGGACAAAGCGTTGTGGAGAGAAAGTGGAAATCAAAGGAGATAAACGCGTGGCTTTGTGACGTCTAAAATGCGACGCAGTCCCCCAGGGGATTCGAGCAGGAGAACCGCGCCCTGCGGACTACGGAACTTGCATACGTATGCACAAGCACAAATTTCGGAGGTCCCCGAATTCATGTATTGGGGCAAGGGCAGATGTGAGCGGCGGGGGAACCTTGTTTTGGAACGGAGGAAGTTGTGAGAGGCGCACGTTGAAAGAGAGAATGGGATCACTGTGAAGAGTGTATTCACAAAATACCCTTGAGGGAGGAAAAAACGAGGGATTGTAACAGTGTGAGCCGCGATTCATGCCGGGAATTTTCGGGGTGGGTGGGGGGTGTGATGGTAGAAGGGGGACGCAGTGAAAGTTGTAAGCGTTTGGGAGACTGTGCCAGCTTTACGACGGCCAGAAGTTGATCAGTCAGTGATTATTATTATTTTATAATTGCCTTTATTTGCATATACAAACTTGGTCCTTCTAAGCCATATGGCTGGTCAGAACGTTCCATTTATTCAATACAACAAAGCGGAACGCTGAATTTTCCTCCTGGAATGCTGATCGGTCACTCGTCTTTTGTACATTGCTTAAATAGCTCAGTCAAAACTATTAATTTGTCATTTTTTTTATAAATACTAGACCTATGTTTCGGGGTAAGTGATTTTGATATTTATGGAAATGATAAAATTCCTATTTTCCATCGCAAGAACAAATGTGATGCAAAATTAACTCGTAAAACCAAACTGTCTTCTCGAGAAATATTCCAGGAATGGACAGGTATATCCTCCTCGGTCCTGGCGTATTGTACACAACACATAGACGTTTAATTTTTTTTCCTTCTTGGGTAAGTGAGATGTGGTTATTGCAACTAGTTCAGTGCTTCCTGGCAAACGAATACAGAAGCATGATTCACAGAATTAGCGAATGTTGTTTTTTTTACAACTAACTAGCCAGAAAACATGAAATTCAGTCCAAAAACAAAGATTAATATGTCCTGGGACTGAGTAGAATGTCGAAATTACTTTTTATTTAATTCAATGAAGAGAGGCGTGAAGGATCATGCGAGTAGCCTAGATGTGTGCGATCCCGCGCCGCCGAGCTTATCTACGACGCGTCGCCGAGGCTGAGTCTACTGCCAATAAGGTCGTGAAACTCTCGGAATATACTCAGTGAGAGCTTGCATGTTCGTTAATTTAATCTATGTTTTGCGCCTTTTTATGTTTGTAACCAATTTTAAATTGTTAGCAACCAATTTGTGCCGCAGATACCATCGGCATGGAAGACCTGCGGATTACAAGGAGTGCTTACGAATGCGCAAGCGCAAATTTTGGAAGTACAGAAATTCATCTATCGGAGCAAGGGCAGAAGAGAACTGCGGGGAAGCCTTGTTTTGGACCAGCGGAAGTTGTGAAAGGCGCACATTGAAAGAGAGTGGGATCACGGAGAAGAGTGTATATACAAAATACCCTTGAGGGAGGAAAAAAGGAGGGATTGTAACATGGTGATCCGCGATTTATGCCGGGAATTTTCGGGGAGGAGGTTAGGAGGAGAGAAATAGTGAAAGTTGTATGTGTGAGTACCGCTTTGGAGTGGGATCTGAATGGAGGGATTGGATGGGAAAGGAGTGGGGTGAGATTTGGAGGAAGGACATGTCGGGTGGGGATGGAGGAATGTTTTCGTGTGGTGGGAATGGTTGGGCGGAGTGAAGGGAACGCGAGGAGAGAATTCGGAATTCGACTGTACGGTCGGAATAGTAGGTATAAGGGTTGGAGATAGCGTGGCTGGGCGGTGCTGCGAGAGGGAGGCGTTGTGTGTGACCGGGAAGGGTGTGAGTTTTGATCGCGTATGCGGGTGGCGATTAGGTCTGCCTCGAGGTGCCTGGCCGAGTACGGTAGGCTAAAGGGAGGATGCCTTATATAACTTCTCAGTACCTGGTCTAATGCAAGACCGAACAAGATCTACAAAATGATTTTAGAGTTTCTCGGGTAGTTGAATGTAAAAAATGTTTCTCGGATTACTTATTTTAATTCTTCACTATCTCTATATCCATTTTATAACCGTTCTTCCGGTGCTTTTAAGTTCGATTCGTTGACGCTTTTAAAAAGCTGCTGCTGAGATCGAGAAACAATTTTACAATACCTACTACTTGGTAACGGTAGGCTAAAGGGAGAATGCCTCAAAGGCCACTCGGTACCTGGTCTTGCGCAAGACAGCACAAGACGATACCAACAAAATGATTTTAGATTTTCGCGGTAAATTGAATTGTTAAAATTTTAGTTGAATTTAAAAACTTTTCTCGGGCTTCGAATTGTGTGATGGTTTGTGCTTCGTCGTCGTTCGAAATCGTCAATCGTTAACGTTTCGAAAAACGATGAATTTTAAATCTCCGAACGTGTTCTCCCAACTCTATAGGGATTCACATTGATTTAAAGCAACTGTTTTTTATTCCCTTATTTACTCCTTTATTTTATTCTTACATGTGGGACTAGAGCCTGCTGAACACCTAGTGTGCTTATTCGAGGAGATTAAAACCATTAAAGTTGACCGGGATTCGAACCCGGACCTATCGAATCCGCTACAGGTATTCTACCACTTGCTATACTAAGGTATATTCTTCCTCCATAGATTTTTCTCTGTAGTATGCAAAAGTTAGTACCTGAAATTTAGGAAGACATAAACCACAATAAGTTATCTCCTGCAGTGTTTCAAACGAACATTGGGCTTGAGCTAACGAACTCCTGATGTGATTGTCTATGTCTACCACCTATGTCTCGTGGGAAGGGGCTAGTTAAGAAAAAAAACTTTGCCGAGCGTCTACTCAAGCTAATTTCCTCAGAATTATTTACAAATCAACTACGTTTCAAACCAGCCAAGATCTTAGATGTCATATCAGCCAAGATCATATTTATCATATTCGCTCACGATTATGCGGATTGTATTTTAATAGATTCTGGTTGGCTAATGTATTACAGAGTATTCAAAGTATTATGTTTGATCAATTTTGGTGCAAAGGAGGCGTTAGTGTGAGTTTGTTTACAAGTTCTCAATTGAAGTTGACAGAATAAAATTTCAAAAGAAAAAATATACCACTATCATTAAATATTTCAGCCAAAAGGCTGGGTTGACAGATGAGGGAACAACACACTTCGAACGAAGCCGCTGGTGAATTTCATGAGGGGGCTAGTTGTTTTGTTTTTACCATTTGGGATTTTTTGTCTCTAAAAAGTAATTCGTGATTTTAAAATGAAACTGCGAGGATTTTGTTCACGGTTGTCTAAAAGCCTTCAGGGATGTCGTCGATGGCGGAAATTGTCCATCTAACGCGGGAGGGGGAGGCGTGGTGCGGTCAATGCGCTTACGTTGCAGGGAAACATGCGGTGGTCAACAGGATGGACAGATGGAGGAAGGAGGGTGGAGGAGTACTAGGAGTCAAGGATGCCGTGCGTGGAAGCGGGGAGGTCGTGGGCGGAGAAATTAGGAGATAGGGAAAGCTTGAGTGTGTGAGGTGCCTGCGAATTCAGTCGGTGCGATCTTTGCGTGCTTGTTATGACAAGCGAGAGCTTTTGGGCGTGACAAGTGACTTTAGGTTGAAGCACTAAACCACCCATTGAGGTACACGTATTCGCAGAATTTATTGAGAAAGTAATCGCAGGGCAGGCGAGAGATCTTTATGAACTAAAATTATTTAACCCTGTTACCCTCAAGTGTTCATTGGGTGAGTGTGGAAAAATTTCCTAAAATTAGCATGAAGCCGGTCATCAATAATGACGGTGGAGTTAATCGGGACTGGAAAAGCTTTTCGTGAAAAATTTAGTGCATTAAGAGACGAGGCGTATAGTAGTATAGCCAGGGACGTACATAATGCAGACCTTCAGGAAAAGTAGAATAAGAGAAAATTCGGTACAAATATACGATTTTTCCTCTGTGAATTTATTTCACTCCACGTGCACTTGTGGGTGACTGTGTAAAGTCTGGCTAGAACGCGTTAATTTCCGCGAATAAGCATACTTGGCCTAGAACTGGCTCGAGTGTCTTATTTAAAAGCAAGCGTGATCTTAAAACCATGTGAGCTATTGCTTAACAATAAAATCTAAATTATATATTGAATCCACATCCAATTCTCAATCTATATCACGTCATCTGCATGTAATGCCTTGCTAATTTCATATACCCTGATATCCATTATATGATATTTGAAGATATTATTATAAACGTTATTTTCCACATTTTGAGTGAAGATACTAATAAAATATAATCTAGATCTTCATTAAAAACTCATACCCACCTTCACCCATAATTTTAAATATTTGATTGAATGATATTATACAAGAATATTTGAATGGCAAAACATAAGAAAACAGAATTCGGCTGCTCTTAGTTTTAGGAATAGATATTAACTCGAGAGATTTCAATTAAGTCATAAAGGTTCAATATAAATAAATTCTGCTAAAGAAAGAGAAGACATGGTCTAATTATAAATGGAAACCGAGGACTCAACAATTTCCTCTCTTTTTTATGAATAAATCAATGAAAAATACGGAGGACTATCCATTTATTAGTTCAATTCGGCTTACGGATTAGGGAGGGAAACCTGGGAATGGTCATTTAACTGTATCACCTTTGTGCGAAAGAATGTGTAATGTATCACCTTTATTTTTTTCAATGATATTTAATTGCAATGGATAGTTTTCTGAGATTTCTATGTATAATTTTGACTCCAAAACTCACAACGTTCACACTCCAACGTGATGTTAGAGTTCTGTGAATGATAGGTAAACAATTATGATACTTCATTTGAATGATTTGGTGGCAGGCGATGCATCAATCAGCGAGTAGTACATTAATATAATGACAGACGAGGTAATGCTATCGTATCGAATCGCCGTAGGAAAAATAGATAATATTAAAGTGGTATTTTCTCCACAATTGAAAGGATTGATTGGCTTGTAATATAATTCGGCTATATTTAAAAACTTCTATAGAATGCATCTACTGAAAAAATTAGTATACCTAAATGATGTTCTTTTAATGAACAAGTAACTTTAACCAGAGAGGAAAATCACAAACTGAGTTATTTTTTAAACAGTGAGTTGAGATCCATGGATTTTTGGGGATGCAAATACTCCCTGACCAATAAGAAACATGATGCGCATGCGGTTTCTCATGCTCCAGCACCGTTATTTCCAACCGCTTAACAGACCGATAGGAGTAATTACGTGAGAGGAGTTAATGGCAGGTAAAGGAAAATACGGAGGGTGAGGATTGTGCGTGAGCGAGTTAGGTTGGTGCTGTCAGGGGTAGGTTGCTGTGGTAGCGAAGGGGATGGACGGATGAACCCAACCCAGCAATGAAGTGTTCTCCCCTATTTTCCTTGGTTTCGCCGGAGAACGTGGAAACTAGGAGATGTGTCTTACTCTCTTCCCCTTTCCACTCCACGTTCTTTTGATTTTTTATTCATTTATGGATTTTTTTACGCTCCGGTCAATGTAGCGGTCGGTCAAACGTCCGAATCGTTTTTGTCTTATTTACTCGACGCGAAATGAAAGAAACGGAAAAATCTATGCATTACTATTTCACGAGGGTAGAAGTGTTGGGAGGATTGTGGTGGGCTTTACGGTGTTAGGGCGTCCCTCGCAAAAGCCCTCGAACGCCGTCTTGTTTGCCTGCCTTCCCTCACCTGCCCTTCTCCATCTCAGCCGTCAATTTAAATGGAGTTTGCCCGCGCGTCCTGGAGAGAAGATTGTGGCCGGAAAGAGAACGGAGAGAGCATGATGCAACGGAAGAGGAGTGGAAAGGAGCTTGGAAGATCTGGGGCCGCACGGCTCGAGTACCGACAGTATTCACAAGGGCTTCGAGCCGTAAATTTGAACGCAGGATGTTTCCTTTTGCTGTTTTACGTGTTTAAAGAGCGTTTTCAATGAAAAATAGGTTAGTGTACAGACTCACCCAAAACAACTAATAAATATAAATGCTTGTCAGTATAAGAGGGATTTGTCAGTATAAGAGAGATAATTGGATAATTTCAATCATATAACAGTACATAAATCCTTAACACTTGGCGTACCAATCACGTCAATTGACGGAATACTCTTTTCAACCCAACAGCTATTCAGTCAATTCGTCATTAATAAGGCTTTTCGCAATTGTGTCACTTAAAAACGGCGTTTAAGTGAGAATATACATTTTAAAACCCTTGAGAACGAATGATATGTCAGCATTGAAAATGCTAGGTTACACATTGATTGATGCCTGTAACTAATAAGTATAACATTTTTTCCTGAGACAATACCAGCCATTCAGCGAGAAGTGCAGACAAATGTTAAGGGGAAAAGGAAAGGTTTAGGATGAATATGGCGCCTATCGGAAGGTATTCCTCGCTTGCGTTATGGAAGCACCATCTGAATCGATCGCCCGAAAATTCCATCTCCTTCCATGCGTGGGTAGTGTGGCCGAAGTCAAAGAGATGGGGGTCAGTACTCATTGCACTTGCATAAATATCTTTCCTCTTTTGTTCCGAAAATAATGCACAACTACGATCCGCATCTCGTGGCCCTCGCAAGAGGCAACGTAACTTTCTGGATAAGGAGATGCTTTCAGGATCGCATGGATAAATATTGTCTTGAAACCTCGAACAAAGAACATAAATTCGAAGCCTCCTTGTCAACCAGAAGATTTTGCTTCCTAAAACAGGGGTAAAAGGAATGGAGGGAAGCTTTTGAAGGGAGCATATTTTATACTTCCCTCTTCAGTGCTTTTCGAAAATATTTAGTATTCACAAGGAAACATATTCAATATTGTTTTGCAAGTCAAATGTATCGCCTAAGACCATCGCCTAAGGATATTATTTAATCGTGTAGGCACCTATTTATTAAATTATAGGCCGTGCTTTTATTTTGTCAATTGAAATTTGGGCATAGATAAGTCGAAAATTATAATTCCATTATAATTCAAATAATTATAATTTTAGCCGATATAGTGACTTGCTAAGGTCATGATGAATTTAAGGTGTAAGAAATCCTGGAAAGTCTTGCTTTATCTCATCTATAACGATGAAAGCAAAACTACTTTTGCTTTCATGATAGTGAAGAACAAATAAGCGATTAATAGAATATTTTTGTAATAATGATTTCAGTAAATTATAGCACATTTTTCCTCTAGCTTCCCAATAATTTCGTCAGCAATGGTGACTGGTGCACTGGAAGACTCCATTGACGATTTTACGAAGATCAAATTGAAAAGAGTAAACTGTGATTTGATATTGATGTCGAATTGACTGTATCGATTTAGTGCACTCAGGCTAGGCAAATGGATGATGATGATATATGGAGTATAGTCACTCCAGAACATTCAAAATTTCGGGCTCTCATCGCTGGCATAATTTCATATGCTGTTGGATTAAGCCGTGCTAGTACAAACACAATTCCTCAACGCCTCGGTCCTGCTCAGACCGTGACATTTCATGTGGCTAGATTGCTTAGCAAGGCAGACAGACGGTGCACTGAAATGGATGATTACGGGATCGTATTTCCTACGCCAGCTTCCCATTACCACCTGTTAATTAGAGCCTATTCATAGTCTCCTAGGGGCATAATCACTGAAACTATGTCCCAGTGGTGTATTATAAACTTCACTTTGTCTTGAGCTCACTTGGCTTAAAGTGCTTGGAATGACGGCGGCTCTCAAAGCTCCCTCAGTTTATGCAAATTTGAATGGAGTGCCTTTTAATTTTGAAGCACAGGTCTATCGTGAGGATCCACTGACGTTATTGGACCAAATAAACTCGGCATTCATCAGAAAATGTGTTTCAAGTCATAATTGTAATGTTCATGGTAGTATTCAGTCTTTATTTCAGGCTGAGATTTTATTTTGGAGAGCAGGGGTCTTCAACCATTTTTTAATGCAAGGGCCAAAAGTCGATTCCACATCGTCCAGAGGGCCAAAATGCTCTAGGTCAGTGTTATACCAAATCAATAAAATAAAGAAAAACATAAATTACAGAGTATAATAATCTTTATTGGTTAAAAAGTTCGATAAATCATGGCAATTTTTGATTTTGTTTCTTTGTATCGATGTATAATTTATATTGTGAGGCGCGATATAATATTTTCTTTAGCCTCTAAGGCAGCAAAAAATTAGCCGGCGGTGCGCATGCATCCGCGGGTTGAAGACCCTTGTGCTAGAGTATTCGAGGTAAAGTCTAAATTTACGTAGAAGATTTTTAAAAGAAAGTTTTGTGACCATGAATAATCATTTGGTTGTTATCATGGAATGACTTAAAATGCGCATGCATCTTATGATGCCTTAAAAATGCGTATAAAAACAAGGGAGATACAACCACTGCATTCTCGTAATAAGGAACAACACCACCTCAAAATGGTATAAAATATTGAAAATTATTTTCTGAATTCCCATGAAATATCCATTCTATCGCCGCACTCGTTGAAAGTGCTCTTGTTTAGACGTTAATATGTAGTTGTGTTCACTGGAGATGAAACTATTTTCATTTGATACTGAGAAGTTTGTTCCTGTGCATGAAAAATGCCTTAACAAACGTGAAAAATTGGCTTTGAATATTCGATTCACATTAAAAACACATTAAGTCATCCACCATAAGCCGATACATGTGGTGTCTATTTTGAGTGGTCTGAAATAAGTTTATTAATCAGAAGCTTTTTTATATGCGATCTTTAATTAAGGCATGTTGTATTGCCTATTCATTTTTTTGCCAAAATTCCCACAGGAAAAAAGTCTGTTGAGGTAAAGATGGCTAAGCTAAAAACATAAATAAATACTCATTATGAGAACCTTATGAAAAAATAAACTCTTGGCCGGAAAAATGAATATGCGATTTAATAAAATTTTTTATTGTTCTACTGCCGTGCAGTCATTTAAGATTTATAAATTCCAAATTTTTTGGAGGTACAAATGAGAGAGTCATATTTTATTCAAATTCTCAATAAAACACCTAAGTTGCTATAATGTGGCTTTTTAATACCGTTCAGCAACATATTTTCCTTTGCGGATTGGCCTAGTACTTGAATACATTTTTTGGAGGATTTTGCTGCATAAAATTAAAGTAAGACAGATAATCTTATGATGATTATCTGCACAACAGAAAGGGCTAGAATTACAGTTAAATGGTTGATAAATTTGTATGGAGAAAACTACATAACATCTAAAAATTTTCAATGCAGGGTAATAAATGAATAGTTCGAAATCTTCCAACAGGAGGTAGCATCATGAAAATCATGTAATAATATCGTTTTTAGAGCCGATAAGTAGTTCTAATGCCTAAGAGTTTCAGCTTGTTGTATATGTAGCAGTGAACCACTCGACGAGGGCGCCCATTACCTTTTCCTCAGCCCTGGCGGTCAACGTCTTCACTCTTCAAACCCAGTGCGCCGTGATCGGAGTAGACCGCTGTACCGCTCACACTTTCTTATGCTTATACTTTCTTGTGCTCATACTTTTGTACCCAACCATACTTTACTTGCGGAAACGCTGAGAGAATACGTAAAAATAGTTTAGATCTCTATGGAAAAAATGCAAATTTTAGGTCTTAGCGGACAATGCCGGTTTTTCCCGGTGTTTGACGTCAGAGTCCTCTGGATTGTTGACAGTACACTACAAAGTTGAGTTGTCGCATTCTACCATCTTTGTTCTCTGCACTTGTTGTTTACATTGTGAAAGTGAATGTGGCTGGCAGTTACTCGGCAAGATTTTCCGTTATTTGTAGGAGAGATACGGCACAATAGGTTGTAGTTCGGCTCCTAATTGTTCCATTAGCACCAAGGACGTGTTTTAAAATTTTAGTTTCCCTCAAAATACTGAGAGAAGAGCGAAATGACTTCAAATATGCCGAAGGGACAAGTGGTACCTAACAACGTCTTTCCGCCTACGTGAGGTAAGTTTTCTAGATTAATGGTTCCTTTAATACAATTACCTTAAATTGTTAATAGTGTTGATCCACATATTTCAATTATTTGGTTTGAACTGTGCATAAGTAGTAATTTTTTAAGTATGTATTCCGGTTCAGATAATCCGGCGAGGTTCTTGACGAGTGTTTTAATGCTTCTTTGTTTTCTATTAATCAATGGAATATATGAAATTTTGTGACTAAAATATAATATTTAGTCTGGGTTGCTGAGATGATTGACGTAGTTCTTTACTACGTACCAGAAAGTGTAACAATAACTATTAATGTTGCTAGTTTTGTATTCAATAAAAATATTTGTTTTTTGTCAATGCCGGTATGAAGTAGTCTTACGGTCATTTTCAACAAAAAAGGCAATTACGTTTTTGACTAGAATCTGTATATCCGGATACATATTAATGGATGAAACTCCGCTTTTCATTGCTTTATGTGTGTGTAGTTCATGAGAAGAATGACTATCATATTTCGAAGTCGTATGAATGCTAAATTTTAGGATGCAACTAAAATCTCGACGAGTCTCTTTTGCGACTTATCTTTTCCTTGATTCATTCCGAAATTTTCAATTCCAGTTTTGTATAACCCTATGAGGGAGTAGTGTAGAGAACTGCCATCCAGAGGACTCTGTTTGACGTTACAGGTGGGTGCCATCTTTTAGCCTTTTTAAGTACTACGCATTTCAAATGTAAATTTTTCATTATTCCTTTATTGCGTTAGTTTTTTTTTTGAACTTACAAAAAAGTTTCCATGATTGATAAAACGAAGTAAGAAATAAAGAAAAAAATAATTTGGTCTGCAAAGCTAAAGGTAAGTTCTAAAGTTCGTTCGTTTCGTCCTCTTAAATTCCATGAAGATTCAAGATCTATAAAAATCGTTGATATAACTTTTAATGAAAATTCCTAAGGTTCCTAAGTATTGCAACTTTGGCAGGAAAGTACTTGTCCAGCCAGACAAGTGTGTTGCAAAATACAATTCTCTGCAGGCATTAATAATGCCACACGGAGACGTCAAAACCCGCTGCCCGAGGATGTAAAACAATTGGTTATTCTGCATGAGAATTTGAAAGGATCAAATATTACATGAGTCATTAACGTATACATTCTCTATTAAAGTTGTGCTAATGCCTTTACCGAGGGCTCTTTAGAGCAGTTTGGATACATATATTTATTAAATTGACGACATATTACCACAGGTTAATTTATTTCATTATGCTTAAGGAACTGTTTAAGACTTAATTTCCATTCATCTCCTAATTCTGACACAATTACAATCAACATTCCTCATTGTCATTTCCTTCTCAGAACAAGCTTAGCATTTGGAATAGAAAATTGGAGATAGAAAAAATAAAAATATGTTGGAGCGTGCATTGCTGTATTGTCTGGTTCACAATTGCCACACTCGACTCGACTCGATATTCGACTCGAGATCAAAACGTACTACTCGCACATCCCTAATATCCATAATCTTAATAGGAAATGGATATTCGCAGCTTCAAATTTGAACTTTCATCCAAGAATTTGCTAGGAAATGCGCGATTAAGTGCTCTAATTTTATAAATGACTTTAAATACATAATATTTCTCACTTAAAAAAACAGAATTTCGAATAAATTGGCAGCTCCCAAGCAAATATTTCTTAACATGAATACCCAGTAATGATTCATGCAAGTACTAGACCTTTTCACGTCATCATCAGCTTTTTATGAAGCACATGAATTCCACCTTAATGAAGAAGGATAATGGGGAAGGACTCACAGGCCACCCTTCGCATTGAATTATTACTTTTGACCCCCCCGACGAACTCTTTCCTTTTCTGCACGTCAAAGTCCTCGACTCTGAGCGGAAAATTCTTACATTCTTCTCTCGGCCAACCTTTTTTCGGTAAAAGAAACGTCCCGCATTGACTAATCCGGCACCTCTCTTCGGCGGCCTCCCTCCACACGAAAGGTCGAAAAGGAATTCCGCCGAGTTTGAATGCGAGATAAAGGGAGGGAGTGAGAGAGAGAGAATAGGGAGAGAACAACGATCTCTGTGGAGAGAAAATAGAACTACGGAGTCCGGGAGAGGGAAATGAGGGGTGAATGGGGATAGAAGAATGAAGGAGGTTGGGGGGGTTGCATGGAGCAATGGCGGGAAAGGTAAAGGTGGAATAAGAAGGGTGGGAGGTGGGGAGGATGAAAGGGGGCCTTACTGGAGAGTGAGCTGAAGGGGGTGGGGTGGAGCCGGCGGTAGCGTGGAGGTTTTGAAAGTGGGAATGAAGGTTGGCGTAAGGGAATGGGGAGGGGTTAGGAAAGCTTCAAAGGGATGAGGATAAAGCGGAGATGAAGAAAGGGAGTGAGGAAAATGGAGAAAGGAATCATTGGGATTACAAGGAATCCGCAATGGCTTGGAACGGCAAGAGGCGAGGGTAGTAAAGGGGAGAGCGCAGGAGAGGAGCAAGAAGGAGAGGAGAAGAGTGGGAGGGAGAGATGGAAGGGTTTAAAGTAGATCCTGTTTCCAGCACATTGTTTCCCCTTTTAGCCACGGGTCAGATGCCCTCGCGGGACCCTGACAGTTTGTTTTATTATGCACGGTCATCATGAATTTTAATCAAACAAATAGAATATGGCTCCGACTTGGCGTACCTGTGTGACTGCACCCTCTGACTACTCTCCATTCATGGAGAAGTGGCGGAGCAGGACACGTCGTGTGTGTGCCCCGTGGAAGTGGTACTAGCTCAGCAGTTCAAACAGTTGTCGTGTCACTCATTAAAGTTCCTAATGAATATTTAATTACGACTACTTTCACGTCTAACTTTTTTTTCCTGCTCTCCAACATCAACAGTCACATATTTGTACACTCGTTTTTCATCAATTGTTAAGAATTATTTACCATGGGAAGTTTTTTGTGTTGGGCTGCAGGAAAATATAGCTTTACTCTTAAATAATAGTTCATTTGGTGTAGTCAATATACCGAAAAGGGACTATCATTGCAACATATGTTGCCTTCAATAAAATGAAATTAATCAGGAAAACGTATCATGAAAATAATGAAGCACAAGAGTGTTCAAATAACCTAGATTGATATTATCAATAGTATTATTCGTAAATTATCTCATGAGTACATAGTGCTGTGATACATAGCTGTATTTTTCAAATGCCTGGTGAGTTGAACTTAATTATAAAAAAATGTAAGCACTTGAAAATATTTAATGCATAGAAATGAAACTATTTCCCCAGCTTTTTCATTAGATTGTTAACCAATGTTCTATCTAGGTCAAGATTTTGTCGACGAAAGAGGACGAAAGAGAACGAAAAAGGAAGAGGACGAAAATTTCTCTCCGCGAAGTAAATATCTAATTTAAAAAAATGAAATGCAGAAAAAGAAAGAAAAATATCTCTAAAATAGGATCTTTTTGTCTCTTACTCCAGAACTACGCTACCGCACACCATGGGACTTCAATAACTACGTAGGAATTATGAAGGAATTCAAAGTATAACTCTCATTGAGGACTTAAATATGGCTGATTTTAATCGGCGATTATTTATAAGGAATTTTTTAATTAAACTTCATTTCCTACGGCTACGTTGAAATTTTAAGTCCAATTATTTGGGTTTTGACCCGCGTGGTATCAATTGACAACCAGAATTTTTAATTTTTGTAGAACAGCAATTGAAATTCATGGTGCCATTGCGGTAGTTTTACTTTCACGCGAATATTTAGTATTGCATTAATTCTAAATAATAAAAGTTACCTTTTTCGGAAAGGGACAGCAACATAGGATAAAAAGCAAACGAGCTATTCTTTGGTGTTTCTGCTTACAGGCTTAAGGTTACTATAGAACGAAGAATTTACCCTAATTCGCTCTTTAATGATTCGTCTAAACCTCTCAATGAAACGGCGAGATATGGAATGCAGGGTGTTAAGTATACATGCGAATCTACATTGGTAAGATAATGCTTTTTTAATGGCTGAATAAACCTTAGAAAAATATCGCAGGTGGTCAATGAAACTGAAATTGGTTCCACCGCTAGAATGTGTGGCATTCAAACGCTAATGGCTTGATTCGAGGTCAAACCAATACTTACCAATCATATTAACCTCGTATCTGCAAACTGACTATACTCCACTAATACCAGGTGAAACGAATGCCAATCCGATGGTATCTTTGTTAGTTAAGAAAAAAAAATCCTCGATACGAATGGCTAATATCATTACGGAATGGAAAGAGTCTAAAATTCATAGATATAAGCCAAAATGACTTCGGAATCATAGAGATAATATGCAATAATTTTCTAAAGAAGGCCGCAAAATTATTTTCGACACATGTATACAGTAGTCTGTCAAATTAATACGTGGAGTTCATGAATGGAACTTGAAATATTTCCATCCGGCCACGAGATTGGGTATAGACGAAAAGAATCCTCTGAATCAGAGGACCACTGACCTCTGGTTTTTAGGGTATCTACGAAGGCCACTGCGTCATTAGTGGAGGTTCAATGAATTAGATGTTATTCTAGGTGCTAGGTGAGTTTTTTCTCATGGCAATCATTATAAATGGAGCGTTTACTCCACAAGAAGTGATAGTGTACTAAGTATCAAGCCTATTTTTATTCACTAATACCAACGATTTGAAAGAAAAAAAGCTGTGAATATGTTGTAATATTTTGTGAAACAAGTGATAACTACTACCTCATTAATTGAAGGCAAAAAAGAATTCCCTCAAGCAACTTTGTTTTAAGTAAGAATATTTGGAATTTAAAAGCATGATGACAGGAAAGGAACTTCGAGACTCACACTGAAATCAACAGAAAAAAAAGATACTGAGCAAGCGTCGAATGACCCCATGAAGGTTCCACTCAAAAACTTCATTAAATGCGCGACGCGTTATTACGTGGTATCCTTATTTTACAATGACGTGAAAACGTCGACTTACGTCTTAAATCAAGTTTTTAGGTGAAGTATGCAAAAGATATTTCATTCACGATGAAAAAGTTCTACCATATCTCACCTGAAACAAGCATTGTATATTTTTTTAGGGTGAATAAGGATTAATAATTCTGATAAATCCACTGATAGAATTATATAAAAGCTTGCTGAAGATAAAGAGAAACGATATATAGTGGGATTTTAAAATAAGTACGAAGAAATATAGAGTAAAAATAGAATAGTAAATATAGAGTAGTAAAAAGAACATTGAGTAGAAATAAGATTTGAGCCACAGGTGACCCCAAAAATGCCTGCCTACTCCATGCATGGACAAAAGTAAAGGTAGGTATTACATATTATGGTGCCTTGAGGACAGGGGCGCCGACTTATAAAAAATATTGGGGGGGCCCATATCCGAGGTCTTGCCCCGGGAAGAGGTTAAATTCAAAGTGTGTCGCAGCACCGAAACACTATCACGATTCACACCACCTGATTCAGTTAACCTGCTTCACCTTATAATTATTTGTTTAAACACATTGTTGAATTTATTTTAAAAGGTAACTATCGTCAAACATGGGAAATAAAAATTACCAATATATTTTTGTGATGTCACAAAGCATAATATAACTTCATTATTTTCTTGAAATATTGAGGGGGCTCCGCCCCCCCAAACGAATCTTTGAGGGGGCTCGGGCCCCCTCAGGCCCCATGGAGTCGGCGCCACTGCTTGAGGACACATAAAAAATAATGAATTGCTCAACTCGTCAATTTGCTTGACAATTCTCAAAGAAATGTCACCAAGCAGCTTATGAATACATCCTCTCACCTTATTCTTTAAAAGAGCAAGCATGGCTTCAGTGCATGGTTTTGTAGGAAATAGAAAAGGAGAGAATGAATCTGAGATGCCAGGGTATGTTCAAGGCATCATACTTTACTATTTTGATACAATCGGAATCATGAACAAAGGAATGCATAACTAAGAATACAGTCATCAGTCAACAAAGCCAATGAGAAAACATCCGACTCCGAGACAACATTGTTTTACTTATTCATTAATTATCTAGCGCAATAATTGATAATCGTCAAGATACAATTTTAATGCGTTGTTTTCCTAAAAAGTCATTGTCAGGAGATGCATCACTTAAAATTTCTTTATTTTTCCTAATCATACCTTTTGGGGTAATTTTATGCCTGCTATCTAATACTTGTTTTACAGTGAGTAGTCTTTGATAATCCTTATAAAAAATTTCATTGTTCCGCCAATTACAAGAAAATGACTACCTTAACTTTTGTGAATTTACCTCTTTCACTCTTTCCTCATTTTGAACGGAAAAGAAACCCTAGGGATACACAGACGATCATGGATATAAAATGAATCATTCAAACAATATGAGCCGTAAATTACACTCGAATAATTGAGCTAAATAAATCGGAGCTATGGCCCATTCAGTCAACAATAAATTCAGCATACGATGGTGAAATAAATTTAGAAATTTTATTGGTTCCAATAAAAGGGAAATCACCTTGGATTTCTTCAGAGGGTGTGCTGAAACCCTTCTGCAATTCAATTTTCGTGGATAGACAGACAAAAGTTTTATTTTAATTTACTTTGATGTTGCCTTATCACGCAACACACAGAAACGGAATTTTTACTCACAGATCTTATCGAGGTGGAAAAGATCAATCTTCATTTAGGCCAAAGAAATGCATTGAATTGCAATGTTGAAGCTCTTAAAAGGTCGTGAATACGTAGAAGCAGGGAGAAAAAATCCAGAGGGAAATGAACCATAACCTTGGAAAAAGAATTTTTTCTCACAAAAGCACTTGAAGCTCAAAAAAATGAGAAGATTTAAGAGAGGAAGGAAAGCACGTGAGAAAGGCTGGTTCAGAGAAAATACTCCCACCATCGAAAGCAGTTCAGTTAAGTTGAAATCGTGAGACATGTTCATAAAACTTTTAAGCGGGCGCCCGAAGCTTTTGAACGAGAGTCTAGAAGAAGTTTATGCAGTTAAACGTAAAAGCAAACCTCTAGTGGGAGCCTGTAACCAAGGGAAACAGAATGGAATGACATAAAATTCTTCGAATTTCGAAGAATACTCGTGGAATTCACACTTATGTGTCCATTTGATGATGATAGCCTGAGTGAGAGTGAAGAACTTGAGTGAAAAAAGAAAGTTCAGAAAAAGCGAAATATGTTAAAAAAACAACAAGGAAATCGATAATAATAAAAATGTCGAATTGAAAGCAATGATAGACAAATAAAATACTTACCTTAGGGAGATAATAAATTTTCTTAGCCACTGTAGGAGTTTACAAATTTTTATTCATATTTCATTTGAATGGAAATGTCATTCATCAACTGGAAAGTGATAACTTATGTTGATATTTTTCAGGTGATAATTTTCAGTTGCATATTTTTACAATTAAAATTAGTTATTTTGGAATTAAATGTCTAATAACGCGCATAAAGAAAAAATGAATGCCTTATTCCCCTAACAGGTATAACTTTAATAGATACGGCTATAAATATAGAAAAAAAAAACATTGAAAGAATGTTCAAGTAAAAACATAAGCAAACAAGGAAAATTTCCGTATAGAGACCAGAAGAAATAAGAAGCTGAAATTTATAAGCTATTTCATTAGTTCCTAAATAGGCGACTGCGAATGAGGAGTAGTATCTACAAGTTTGAAAGGTTAACTATGCTCGGCTCGTTGATGTAATGCCTTACCGCCAGGCTGTGTATTGTAACCGAGGTCCAAAAATCTTTTGACGATTGGTCAACATTTAAACATTAATTGACACCCAGAGATCACTTAAAGATAGCGAAAATCCATTTGGAATATGAGGGGCTAATCATTATTGGAATTTAAAATATTCACAATTTACACTCAGACCAATAATAGAGAAAAAAACGCTATTAAATTTGTTTTCTTTTGGAAATTTTTCTTCCTCCATTTATCTTACGCAATCGTTCCGTAAGTTTCTTAAGGCTATGAACACGGCTGGTTTTCTAAGCTAAAACAGTTCAGTTCTATGATGTAGAAAATTTAATGATAAATATGTATTACAAATGAAATTTGGATCTTTTAAAAATATTCCTCATGCAAACTCTTTAGAACTGGCATTCTATATTCGCTACTCTTCCTCATATTTTGGATTCTTCCCCGAATCTACTGATTGGCGCTAATTCTCACTGGCTTCAAAAGTGCGACGCGGATAAGGTACCAGCCATCTGAATACTGTGTATAAAAATGTAATTCTACACTCAAATGGTTTTAAAGTACTCATCAGATACTGAAATTTCATATTTTATTCTCTAGAGATATGTAGCACAGGAGCTGTACTGAGTAAAAAATTAACTTCATCAATGCCAAAATTTCCCTCGACTCGTTAAGGTTACGGGCTTAGGGTGAGCATTAGGAAAGGAAGTATCATGGGGAAAGATTTATTAAACATTGATTGCGATTATGCATTATATATTGGTACTAAAAATAAAATTTCTGAATTTGTCTGAGGGCCTATGACAGATAACATCTCTCTTAAGCCGACAATTCTCCTCTCATCCTCTTGAACACTCCACGTTACTTTCAAAATCAAATGGATTTACAACTCCGCAGGAGTAACACCGTCAGCTGAAAAACTCCAAATGTATGTCATTAATAAATTTATATGAAAAATATACAGAGTAATCGAAAACAATCGATTTGGCGTTTCATATAAAAGTAGTATAAAACATTCTTGAGTCCATGTCATTAGAAAACTTAACCACTACTAGATAAAAAATGTTTGGTTATTTTTTTGATTTTTTAGGTTGATGTTGATTTTTTTTACTTATTTCTAGGTTTAGATGAACAAGTTAGAAATGTGAACTTCCACTACCCACTACTAGTTTATGAGTTCGACTCTTCAGTCTGCTGATTAAGAGGTAAGATTTTTGCAGTTTGGCTTCCGCATCAGCCAGGCAACTCGACATGGTTGCGAGGCTGGTTTCCGCCTTCGTTTTTTTGGGTAAATTTACGATTTTCTCTTTTTAAATAATATTTCAGGTTAGAGTTTCATTACGCACATTTATTACACGCAATAATAAGACACCGAGAGTTACAGGAATCATTACAACAACACCGTTTATGCAGATATATGTTATTATCAACCAGCACCACACCTTTCGTTACGTTCATCTTTAGGTAAAGTTGACACATCAATTTATCTTACAAAGCTAATTAGCATAGTTTAATTTTACATTTTACAAACATTTTTTCCATATGCAAAGTTTTTTTGAATGATATGTTGAAGCAAATGAAAATGCATTGGATGGGATCAAATGTTTTAAAGACTATTCTAGTTGTTACATAAAGGTCAATTTTTTATATTTAAAATATTCATTTTAATTTAAGATATAAACTTTTGAGTTATTATATTCACACATACTTTATCAATAAGCAAATTATGAAATACACAGAATAATATCTTCTACCTTAAGATGTATATGTATATAATTGTATATGTACATTTCCTTTTTGAATATCGTAGGTCATTTTTGAAAAGTTTGGTCGTTTTGAGTACTAACTATACACAATGAAGTATGTTTTGCGAATGCGTGAAATGGGAGCGGTAGAACAGAACTGTTGAGCGCCTAGAAGAACGCTCTAGGAAGCAAAACAAGGGTAGGGAGTCGTATAGGAAAAAAAAACAACTTCCTCTGAATCGGCGAGCCGACGGAGAGTGTGCCTAATTTTTTTACACCTTTCTTCCGGAGCACACTCACAAACAGCCACTCAAACACACGCGCACACAAACAACAAGCACTTCCTAATTGGCAACCGACCACTGTCATATGTTTATGCATCAATTAAACGATATACACATATATATAAAGGGTCTTTAGTACCCGTAACCGATATCATCGAAAAATATTCCCTTAAGTATATAGTATTTACCAGCGGATTTCAATTTTTTTTAAAGCAGTGATGTTATTTTCAAATAAACATGCGTAATAATGGAAGATGAGGCATTAAATGTTTTTTCTTATTAAAGTTGATATTAAAAACATTAAGTGATCGACGGCATTAACCTTTTTTTTTAGGAAAGGGAATTATTGTTGGAAAATTAGTTGTCAGTTGACTGACAGTTTAACTTCATCTTAATTTTCATTAAAAAAACGAAGGATTCTGACAGGAAGCTTACATCTACGCGATTCGAGGCATCAACGGAAAAATTTCGATATGTAGATGGGGATGGCATAATGTGGGATGTCACCGCAAGCACACCAGTCATGTGAAATACTACATTCAACTCTACACATGAGGTACGCGAAATTTCGAGCAGATGAGATTTGCCCTGCAGCAAACACGTTGACGGCCTTGTAAATATTGGGTCGAGCTGCGGAATTTGTGTAGATATTGGCGCTGCATTGAATAAAATCCTGAATTTTTTATCTTAACCTATACAAAAATTCCTTAGAAAAACATTAAAACCTTATTTTTAAAACTAAGTGCGTGATCCCTTGTCGAACGCGGTGGATTCGTTCTAATTCCAAGCGTGCAATAGGAAAGTAATGCTAATTGGGGGACTTTAGCCACTAAACCTTTGAAAGAAATTACACTTGTGTTCTTGGTGTTAGTGAAGCCCAAGAACAATTGTAAATTCGCGAGGTGTGTGGATGGAAAGGATTACCTTAATGCAATAAAATTAAAAAAAAAAACAGATGCCGGCTAGCTGAAATGGCTAGAGCGAACAAAGATTCAATGAGGTTTCTTGCAACACGGAAGTGTTCAAGAAAATTATTCTTAAACTGACTTATCTCAAATAAATGAAATTTCAGCGGTGATAAATTTTGACGTTATTTTTTTTAAACAAGACAAGTAAAGGACTTTTTCAGCACGATTCAACGGCAAAAAGAGAGATTTTGAAATACATATTATCTAACCTCTTACCGCAATGAATATGAAATTACATCAATGATATATACCCGCGAGGTGAGTGGCACTAACCCTTGGTTAGCATCGAATGAGGAAAAATTTAGAAGTGGATATCGTTGTGCAGCAAAGTGACAAAAATATTTAAATCCAATACGAACAACCACACAAATGAAATCTACACCCTTACACATTTTTCGGCGACTCATTTTATATCTACATAAAGGGTAACCGTTGGAAATTCCTCCTAATTATATAGAGCAAAAGACCCGACATTCACACAAGCACAGGAAAGAAACGGCTGTGTTTGCAATTAGGTGTCTATTCCTAAAGAATCAGAAGGCATCAACTGCACGGAAATGAATGAAAGCGTTTTTATACGTCCAACAAGCACCGGTGAAAAGAATGGAATACCCGTACAGTAGCCGAACAAAATTAAATGCAGAAGCCAAAACCAAGGCAAAGCCACAGGACAAGATGGCTGAAAATCAGCGGACAAAGAGTTTTCAGATATCTCAACGGCAATATCTGCTAAATTATTACATAGAAAAAAATATGAGGGCCAATTTTAGCGTTCAACCCTTAGGATCATAAGGATCACTTGGAGAGAAGATAAAATTTCGCCCTCACACATTGCCTTGAAGGCATCATCAAGCTATCATAACATCATAGAGTTTTACATGCTATGTTCCGAAATATTACGATTCTCTGCAGCAAAGTTTCCCTAATATTGAAGAACATTACGCATCCCGCACAGCCCACTTCAAAGTCTAGACTCAAGAGTAAGACGCGGCATCGTTCCCGGTAGGCTGAAAAACGCGAACAAATTGTTCAAATATCTGTTTATCACGTTAAGAACAGCTGTCGGATGGCGTCCAGCAATCGAAAATGCGTCTTCCGGAATAGTTTCTCGAATGAACACAGTCGTTCGTGGAGCCTAAGAGCGTGGCTATACTCCACAAATCGCGAAAATTACCACCACCATTATCTTTGACGAATTACGCTCGACTGAATGAGTCACTCAATATTTAGATACATTCCGGTTTAATGAACAATTACATAGGTACAACAACAGCGACCCTTATTACTCCGGGATCTCCCAAGGGTTAGGCGTCCACGTGACAAGGCTCCCTATCCAAAAGTGGTCCCACGTTTGTCTTTATATTACGAAACCATTTATCAAATAGCGTCCGTCATCTTTCTATGACCATGCCGAAAAACTACAGTCAGCGAAAATTCGGAAAACTGGCTGTAAATAAAAGTTAAAAAGTCTTAACATTCACTGGCTAACAAACCTACGACACGTACTGTAGCAGCGCACCTAGACAATCTCTAAACGTATGGCTTACGCTCATTATATTAATAAAACTATTCGTAGTTAACCTGCCAGGGATGCGTCTAACATACAAAATAGCAATGAAAGAAATCTAAAGTTATTTCTCATGACGGAAACACTGTCAAATCTACGTTCGTAGAGAAAGTGAGTTAGTATTGAAATATTTACTTTGTGACATGCATTTATATATAATATATTCATATACATTCCCTAAAAAACTAGCCAATTTAATTACAAAGAAATTCAAATAATTGTTCCCTGGTTTTGGCAATGTGAAGAGTATATTTATAATACATCATGACAAAGACCATTTGCAGCGTAATGATAAAGAGATTTAAGACGATAGACACTTTTCCATTGGTGCATATTGAGCGAGTTATGACTCCAAAATTCTACATAATTGACTTTAGCTTCGTCTCATATCGCAGATCACCAGTTTAATAGATTAATTCGATTGTTACTGAGCCGAAAACACTTCCATAAAGTAACCAACTTAAAAAATATATATTTTTGTACAATGTAGGAAATTATTTTGATGGAAACGCTTGGCTTTTTGTAGCAAAAGCAAACCTACTTCTCCATGTTTTCCATCTTGCTGGAATTCAGGAGCTCACTATCCCTTTTCCGTGATCACCTCACAAACTCTTTAACAGCGTCATGCATAGTCTTTCACATTCACCTGATGGTAAAGTAATCGTGAAACGGACAGTGGAAATCACACTCGAAAGACTTTACAATGTTAACCAGTAATATAACCGGTATCAACATCTCCTCGCACGATATTTTCGTGAGAACGACAGGACGATAGCCCATTTTGAATCAACGCATGCTAGAACAAATAAACTGAGCAGTCGTGCGCCAAAGCACAACGCTGCGCCCCTCAAGAGCGACTTCACACACAATTTTTGGCAGAGACCACGAACCATTGCCATCATTCGGTTAACCCTTTGAGAGGACAAGGTCAGGTTGGTCCATTACTGTCCGATTTTCGTAATCACTCTGTTTTTCCGCGAAAAACTTTGATATTCACCTTTGTATTCTAGAGTATCGCAAAGAACTTGATATCATTACAAAAAAAAAACATTTAAACAGAAAACTTTTTCCCAGTGAAAAGAGGAACGTTCCAATCGCTACAAACATTTCTTTTTAGAGAAACAATTTAGCGCGCGCATTTTTTGCGATTAGAAAAATAAGGATGTCATTTCCTGGCTTCAAGCCATTCGGCCCCATTCTTGAAGTCCTCTCCACGTAATAAACTCCAATTTGATCAGTCTGAGACGGAATTAGAATATTTTTAGATTCTTCGTAACATTTGGAATAGATTAAAAAATAGGAAGGCGACCTTTATCGTCGAATTAGTTTCACTTAATGGGGTTTAAGAATCCTTTGGAATCCAGCCTAAGGTTTCTCTGAGCTCTTTGAACATTTCGATGAGATTAATGTTGTTTTCGTTCCTGCGGGGCAGGTTTTTCACCAGATGGTGAAATTGAGCACGAAATAATCTTTGGAGTAAATCATTCCTGTATAGATGAAGGAATTCATAACGGATTAGGGAAAGCAAATTTTGGACAACTTCGTCGGCTGATGGATGGGTTAATTCAAGTCAGTATTTACGGTGAGCAGCTTCCTCTAGTACGTAAAATTACGGCAAATACCTTAATTTAGAAACAGATTTTTTTCTGGTTCAATCCACATCTTTTATAATAGTATAATGTAAATTACACTCACTCACGATAACTGTGAGCTCTTTCTTACTGCATTCCTTTAATTAATTTTAGCCAACAGTTTAAAAGCTGTTCAAGATTTATCCTGGTGGCAGAAACCCTCTTAAGGTTGGAAAAGGTGTTTCTTGTTACCAAGACATGTTTCAAATAAGCATTTATTAAACTCGTAAGGAGAAAAAGAGGCGTAATTGTGAAAACATTGTTAATAATACAGGCAATAGCTCTAGTAATTAGATATTAATTATAAATATACTTTATATTTTTATTTCTGTGCGTTTTTCTCTTTTTATATTCATTTATTAATGGTATTAATGTTGTTATTATTATTATGAGCTTTGGTCTCTCAAAAATGTGATATATATCCATAGATTTTTTTTACAACCACTTAAAGATTCACCTTTTGTTTATATTTTCTTCCCCAAATTCCATCCTCCGGTTCAATTGTTTTGCGTCCGTCTTCACGTCTACACACTACCACCCCTCCCGCCGCCTCCCCGTTGAGCCCTCCACCCTCTGAAACGCGCGCGTCCCATGCTCCCTGCAACACTCCACCACCACCCCCCCTCCCGCCGAATCTATAGCGGCAGCTTGGCCGCATACCTTCCGTACGGGTCGTGTCTGAATCGGCCCCTCTCCGCTTTGAGCAGGCTCGAGGCGGCCGCGGCGGCCGCCGCCGCCTGAACCGCAGCTGCAGACGACGTGACCAGCCCGCCCCCACCGGCAGAGCCGCCGCCTCCGCCGCCCCCACCGCCTCCGCCGCCGTCCGCACCCGCCGCCGCCGGGCCCCGCGCCCCGAACTCGGCCGCCGCCGCCGCTGCTGCCACAGCGGCCGCCGCTGCAGCTGTTAGGGAGGGGTGGAAAAGGTGGTTGGCGGGGGTGATTTTTGAAGAGGAGGGACAGCGATGATAGAGAGGAACGAATGAGATAGAAATAAAATATGTAGACGAAAGAAATGTGAAGAAAATAAGGAAAATATTAAGGATTAGGTGGAATAAGGCAAATCAAATGAAAATAATTAATAAAAATGAAATGGCGGGCGATTGAGAGGGAGTAGAAAAAAGGTAGAGAAGATTAAGATGTGATGAAATTAAAAGTAGTGAATGTGATTTGTGTTAGTTATTAAGTTAGAGTAAAAGGACAAAAATAATTGAGACCGAGAGAAATAGTTGACGATCGGGATATGAAGCGTCGGCCAAAGAAACGCAATGGCATGGAATTGCACCATAAGGTTTGAGAAGAGGATTTGGTTTTGATTTTCAGGTGAGAGTAGAGCATGTTGGAAGCGATACCGCGCGATTAGAGAGAAATAATCGAAATAGGGGCACATAAGAGAGAAATAGAATGGTATTCAGAGTGTTGGGAAAGGTGATGAAATCAGACGATTGAGACGGCAAATGATAAATATGTTAAGTCAACGTTATAAAGAGGTAATGATAGAATTAATTGTGAATTACAAGTAAAAGAAGGATAAAATAAAGCCAGAGGATTGATGATGGAAATGATATGACGCGCGAAAAAAATTGGAGTAGAATGATAATTGAGAAGAGAAGATGGAAAATGAATATATTAATACAGAATTTTGATTAGGTTAATGATTAATTGAGAGTTGGGAGATGGAATAAAAGTACCGATAAAAAGATGATTTTGGAAAAAAAGGCGCAGGCAAGGAAAAGGCAAAATTGACCGATAAAAGGATTTCAATGAGTAAGAAGAGATTAAAATAACGTAATGGGAATGAAACAGTGCACGAAGAGGAGAGAAGCACAATAATTTGAGGAATTCAGGAGCATGAGAAGAAAAGTATACAAGAGATTATGGACCAAAAAAGATTCATGTTAAAGAATAACATATATCGCACAATAATTAGCATGTTAAAAGTATACATCCACACATGATTGAAATATCATGGCATAGGTACGGGCCAGTGATTCAGAAGGGTCGACAAGATTGGTGAGTTTCACCATTTTTCAGTACGAATATTAATTTTTTACATGATTACGATTGAGATTGATATTTTCAAATATTGCATAAACGGTGCAGAGATTGTGGTATGCCCACAGGTGATGAGTGGAATTGCATGAGAGAATAGTCGAAAATATGAGAAGAAGAGCGAAAACGAGTTCAAGGTTGAACGGACAGATTACGTGTTTTTTTCAGGTTAACCGCGAGTCATGATACAAGGGGGTAGGAATGAGGGAAGATCATATTCCACGTGGACCATATCACGGCGAAAGGAAAAACAAATATGGAACAAAGGTTTTGTGTTTTGTCGAAAAATAAAATTGAGGAAAACATTGTTGCGCGTAGCGCAAAGCGGCGTGATATTTGAGTGGTGCATGTGCGTTTGAGGTTTTCAAACGTAGAATAATCAATTTAATATGGATTCGACAGAAAAAGTACAAATTATTTTTGATAATGATGTCAAGAGAGGAGAAAGTATCAGAAATATGAATATTCAAAGCATATATCATACGATATCCATGACAAAAATGGCGTTTAAAAAATTAAGATAGTTGTATGAATTTAAGGTGTATAAAACGGATTTGTGAAACGTTGTCATTTGCATAGCATATTTTTAAGACAATGTTTAGAATACAGCAAAAATGTTTAATAGACCAAGTGATGAAAAATTAGATAAAGTGATTGAATTAAAAAATTAAAACATGACAGTAAAATCAGTGAAAGAAAGAAATAATAAAATGACGGAACATCGAAAGAAAGGGATAGATATCACGAAGCCAAGGATATGGGTCATGAGGAATTTTTAATGGATTTAGGGAATGAAAAAATGGAGAGGGGAGAGAAAGATATGGTTTAAATTAGAACTTCATAGCTAATATAGATCATTTTATCAACTCAATAAAAGAAGATAATCTGAACAAACTTCCCCTCCTCTCACAAGCATCAGATTAAGCATAATACGATGGATATAATAAAAAATCTTAAGACCATGATGTTCAAAGAAAAAAGCATAAATTTAAAGATTTTAAAAAGAAGCTATCATTCAAGTTTAATCAGAACGATATATTCAAAAATCTTTGTAAATAATTTTTAAATTTCACTATTTTCAAGAATTACTAATAAAGTCCCTTGATTATTCAAACAACTTTAGTCACAAATAATTAATAGCCCAAAAACCACACACTTAAATATAATGAGATCATCATTGAAGCATATAACCAATATGCACCATCACATAATACCAGAGAATGAACACTAGAAAGAAAGCTAAAAAATGTTCAAATTAAGTATTAAGCTTATTTTAAAAACATCTAAATTACTTAGGAGAGAAATTCTCAACTAGCCAAGCACTAAGAAGGATATATTAAGTTAACGAGAGAAAAAAGGCATAGAGAATAATATTATCTGTAATATTCACGTGCTAAAGTCAACAACGATTCACACATGGATGCTGATAAAATTAACGGTGATAATAGGTGTGGATATTGCATTTTAATATTGATTCAAAGGCACGAGTTTATTTTTAAGACGAAAATTATCTACCAACCAGATATATTATTCAATAACTCATGGTGAACATAAACAAGAGCGATTTTATACCTCTGCGCATGCGACCAAGATTGAAATAATATTTGAGATTATGCGATGGATCTAATTGTCAATAACTATGGCGATAACGTTTCTTTCACGTTATTTACTTCGATTTTAAAATTAATATGCATAAAATATAATCCTCACGGAGGAGTAGTTATGACAGGATTTTAATGAAATCTATTTGAAAGTACTTCTTTCGCTGAATTTTCCCATTTCTCATAATAATACTGACGCTGGGATTTTAATGCGGGTATCCGATTTTCGTTACTACAAGCAATCTTCAAGTTTTATAAAGCTAGCCCATTGCAGCAGCACTGCAAAGAGGTCCTCGGCACCAAAATGCGCCACCATCTCCCGAAGGAACTGCGTCACATCCACCACGGGTCCTTAGCCTCTCCGCTGAAGAAAGCATCCTGTAACATATGCAACCCCAATGTATTTTTGATTGCATAAGCCATAGGATACAGATCCTCGAACAGTCGTTTTATCCGCAGGGAAGGAGGAGAGATGCGCGCTCCCGTCTTCAGACCGCGACCTTTTTTTTTTATTCACGCCCCATATGGGAGGCCTAACAGCGAGCGTACCGTATCGCCTGCCGCGATATTCCTCTATCCCTACGGCAAGATGCGAGTCGTAGGGTGGTACGCGCCATCATCAGCTGTCACTCAAAGAGGACCACGTCACGAAAGCACGTCGAAGTTGACTGCTATGATAGTTGCTCAGAAACGATATCTCGCTATTGTTATCAAAAGAGTAAAGTCATAATAGTGCAAATACGCTTCGCAATGGCAAAGTAAGGAAAAAAAAGAAATCTTTGACGATGGCGAAAGAGAAATATAGCAATGCCCTCTCCTTCGAGAGAAACATTTTCAATTATGATTGATTCAACATAGGTAATAAATTAGAAACAAGATATATGTGTCTTTATCATTTGCTTGCGTAAGTAAATCAACGTTTGCTTCCTGAGATATATTCGTAACAATCGATTCTTCGACTGCGTTACAAGATGAACCACTTTGACTTCGTTTATGTATCGAATCAAGATCAATTACGTCTTCAATCAATTTGTACTCTCTTGGTAAAGCTTTAGCGTCCCTTTTCTAACGTACGAGCGTAATAATCGATAGCTATAGCGGTCGAAATGGATGTAGAAACCGGACTCCAACACCAAAGGAAATCGCTAATGATCAACGAAGCAAATGGGCTGGTCATGGCATTGCAACGAAATGGGATCAAGGAAAATGCCTCGTGATTTAAAACCAGCTTTATAATGGAATATAGCTGATGTCGCTACTCGTCCAGAAAGATGTGTGAGGTTGTGGAGATGAAGAAGTTTGGATGAGGAACTATCCGAGAAAAAAGGCATAAATTTACGATCAAATTGCCTCGTGTCGGAAATATCAAATTCAAGCAGAGGTGTGGAGACGAGTAGTTATTGATTAATTGAAATGAATAAAATGGTACATCGTAGTCAGAGAAGATTATAACTCTATGGGTAAAAACATACGCTGGATCTTGGATCTGGGGATGAAGCAATAGTAGATTACCATTATAATAGTGCTCAACTGATCACGGGATATTACATGGGTTCGTGACCTTCTAATATCTTTTTGAGGAAATCGGTTCGCATCGGATTTATTACCTCACAGAAGCTTAGTTTCAAGCTGTGTACCCTTTCGCCCCCATCGCCGCGGCTTTACTCCACTCCACCTCCCATAACGACTCTTTAATAGCTCAGAGCCAAGTTCCTGCCCCACTAGCTCCGCCTCTAAGCGATTTTCCAGATGAATATCCTTTTCCTAGCCTTTCCTCGTTCGTCAGCCGCTTATTTAACTGCGTATTTAATGGTTCAAATCCTATAAAGAGGAAATCTTGTTGGCGTCCGAAGGAAAACCGTGAGCCTTAGCATAATATTCATCAGAATAATCTCTTTCTAGTATGGAATCAGATTCAAGCGAAAGCTTATATAGTTTCTCCGTAATGTCCGTGGTGCGCGGGAAATCTCCGGCTCAACGCATTTCAAAAGCTGTTACTCAGTTCAAAATTTTTTCAAGAGCTTATTCAGCTTCTCGGTAGTTCATGGTGTGCGTAAGATCTATGGCTGAACGCTTTTCACATGCTTCGATTCATTTCAACGTTTAAATCGATTAAGGCTTCCCTGGAAAATGGCATTTTATGATAGATACATCTACACTGAGGGCACATCTAAAATGAGGGCAAAATTAACTTAAATTTATGAATGAATTAAGCAATAAACAAGGATTTAACAATGTAATGATGTATAAAAAGACTTGAGCAAAATTTAATTGCCCCTCTCAATATTCACCGTAATTTTCAAAATATTCATCGTAATTTTCAGGAAATGACAGTGAGAATAACGAGTTGATGGCAAGACACAAATATCTAAATATCAACTATCCGTTAGTTAACGGGACACCGCAGGCAATGGAGTTGGATAAAAAAAGTTTGGGATAGCATGGATAAAAAATACTTCTTAAAAAGCAATAAATCCCGAGAATACAAAGGTGTGATTGTTCACAATCACCCTAATTTATATGGCACTGCAGAATTTACCAGCATTGCTTTAAAATCACTAATAAATATAAAAGTCTTCAAGATGCTGCGCAGTATCCTCCAGTCTTACGTAAGGGATTAGGTAGCATGAAAATCCGATAATACTCTGACTATGGAAGTTTTCGTGAGCGAAGTCAGAGAAGGGTGCAAGCGCTGAGACGAGTCGTTAAAGTGTGTTCACATCCGAGGAAAACGGGATTGAAAACAAAACAGTCGGCTATTAGTGGGGCTCCGAGACCACTTGAAATGAGATGAAGGAGGTGAACTGAGGAGTGAGGCTTGAAATGGCACATATTTTTTTTCCGATATCCCAGACGGAGCACCACAGAAACTTAGAAAAGTAGCAGTCTGGGTAATTTATCCTGTTCCACCTCTTCAACCCCCACCAACGCGATCTCTTGAGACACTGAGCAGCCGTATGGTAAGGCACTGCCGGTCACAAAAATAAATGCAATCTGGAAAAAGTTTTCGGAAAAAACTCTAACTGAAGCATACTTTGCGGCATTAGAAATGATAATAAGCTCTTATAAATTTTTTTTTAAAAACCAGCCTTTATATTTAGATTACAGGGGATGAGCAACGTTTATATATGACACAAAGCAAAAAAACTCAGTGACCCCGAAAAACCAAAAGTGACGTATTAAAAAAGTCACTATATTTATTAAATTTTCAGTGAATGGTAAGCCCCCTATGTTTCAAAATGCCACCCCTATGCTTTTAAATGCCTACTATGTGGATATGCCTAAAGTGGATAACTTTTACTGTGGTCGCAAAACACGAAAATCGACCATTTGGAACTTCTTAGATCAAAAACATGTTTTGGGGGGCTATAGGTTGCCTGGGGGGTGGTTAAAGGGGGGTTGGAGAGAAAAAGTTATATTTTCATGTATTGTCATCGGAAATGAAGAAGTGTGCCAAATTTCATCGTTTTTGCTTCACAGGAAGTGAGTCAAATTTGAGTTACAAGATTTGTACCAGACAAACAGACAAACAGACAAACAGACAAACAGACAAACAGACAAACAGACAAACAGACAGGTTGGTGAGTTGATATAAAGGCTGGAAAAAAATGACGCTACTCTATTGCTCCCTCTTCATCATCTTCACCGTCTTCATCATCCACGCTCTTAAACCATACAGATAATACACGAAAATTAATTGTTTAGGAGAAAAGTATATGTAAAAGAAAGTGAAATTATATTGTAATATAATTTTTAAAACCCTAAAATGCATATTGCGACTTAGTGGCAATTGTGAATTAATATTCTACTTAACGACGACCCATGTTCCTTTAAATATTTTGTTTTTTATATTATTTTACATGAAATTCACGAAGCCCCAAGTTACGCATGGTGACGCACCACTGTTTATAAGGGAGTAATTCACAGCAAAGCGAACCATTTCGCTCCAAGTATCCATTTGTCCAAGACGCTATTTCCTAGATCCAAATTTAATTTTGATGATCACGGCAATCATGTCACTGTGAAACTCCAAAATAATTATGTAAAGAACTAGAGAAATAGATCCCTCTTAAATCATTTAGTCGGAGAAAACTTGATCGCCTGGAAGCTACTAGTTGGCGCAAGGCTTTGGGGTATTTCCGTTACATCGGGGCACCGGAGGGGAAAAGTTTCTTCGAAAGTGGAGTTAATCAAGATGAATGGTGCATATGAAATATGGGAGCCAAGAAGACGATACTATCATCAGAAGCGCAAGCGGTAAAAATAACACTGGGATACCCCTATAGGTTCCATTTTATAAGGTGAAAACTGAGGTAAATGCAAAAAATGCTTATGGTAGAATCTGGAGGTCGAAGCCCTCGTCCAGCGTCAGGATCTCATTTAGGGTCGCATAGAAGGTCATTAATGATGAGCACAAATAAAAAATTAAAATTATAAACAACAGTTTTGTTCGCATTAATAACCATACGAACAAATTTCCCAGCACTTGGAATAAAACCACAGATCTTTAACCCAAAAGAGAGCTGCGGAGACCAGAATTTTACTAAGATTTCTCTTGATTGATGGCAATATTTCAGTGGTTGACGTTAATATATTATAAGGAACCTGGATAACGTCGTGGTCAGTGCAATGATCCGGAAAGCTTAAAGTATTCAGAGCTTGATGAATTCACATTAGGCTGGATTGTCCATTTTTTATGGATGATTGTGATCGAGATTTAAAAATGAAGAGACCCTTACTGTCTGTTTTTCGATCCGTCGCTTGCCATAGAGATGTTTGCGACACAATAGTTTAGCAAAAGTTTAAAGTAGGCTTTATCTTTAACTTATATAACTTGATGACATAACGCATTCTTTCCCAGAGGTTTACCACTTATCACAATCAGTCATTATTCACCTTCTCACTTCAGCCTCGAATAGGCCATTGACGTTTATGCTCTTGTGGACGATTCATTCCCTAAATCAGCGAATCTCCATGAAACCATTAATGTATTGAATCTCTAATTACGTGAACAGCTCAACTTCAACAACTCAACTTCAACAAAAGCAGGCGGCAGCATACGCAATTTTTTATTTAAGGTCATGAAATAATGGCTGAATAAGGAAAAAACAATCTTTCTTCGTCTTGACATACATAACCAAATCCTTTCAATGGATTTCGTTTATGGGTCTGGATGAACGACTTCGTAATTCAGGATTATTCCGCAAATTTACACTTATCTGGAAAGCCCGTTGTACAATTGATTCAAGTGCAGATAGGGAGATTTAAAGTTAGCTGTGAGATATCCACGGGCTTCGCAATACTTTCACAGCGATTGTCGCCATAGATTGGCGAAGAATGAGCCTCCTTCAGTGAGAGACGAGATGTGTCTTTCAACCCAGCTAGACCAGCCGTTCTAGTCTGTGATGGGAGGAGGGTCACGTGCTATGGGCAGGCTACCGGTGAGTTGAAACCCATCTCGCAAGCCCACGGAGCGCTGCGGGTCCACCTCTTATCTGGTGACGTTTTACGGCGATCTAATTTAAACGGGCCTTATCTTCAGCACCCCGTGACCCAGAAATCACTCACGAGATTTCCCACCCTTTTTATTCGCACTCGTAGAGAACGTGATTCTCCGTAAAGGGCACAGCGTCTACAGACAGAGAGAGAGAGAGAGAGACCTACCATTCGACCACGGCAAGCACGTGAGCGAATGACTCATTTAAAGCTCAGCGAAATATAGTGGGCAAAAAGGTTGGAAGCTGCGAAGATAATGGTAAAAAAATAAAACAAAAACGATTTATAAAAACCCAATTTTTCCCAAAACAGTAAAGAATTCACTAAAAAGTAAAAAATAAGCTTTTCATCTCGCGGAGAATAAAGCGTGGTGGCTGACTTAGTTTATTATAATTGATTGTAGAAGACCCTGATTTATAATTAGGATTGGCACGCAATATTAATGTCTAGGCCGAATCAGCACCCACGACTTTTCTCCGAGTGAAGATAAGCTCATTTATTTTACTTTTTAGCACGATTTTTAATGTTTTTGGAAAAAGGGTGTTATTTAAAAATCTTGTTTACTACTTTTTTTAAGTCACTACTTTTAGTGGTGAATCATGCAATTGATTAGAACAGAGCTGTAAAATAATTTTCTGATAAAAATAATCTACCTTTCGCCAACTGTTGAGAGAATTTAAATCTATTTTTCCATAAGGGAACTTAGTTTATTAATTAGAGTACAATGGATCAAAATTTCAGATGCCTGATTTTCGAATATTGTGTTGCCATTAAAAGCTAGGAAGTTAGCAAAATTTCAAGCCGATTCGACAATGGGAAGTGAGTTAAAAATCAATCATAAGATTCCATCACTGTGAACAGACAAAAGCAGGTAGCACGAAAAAGCGTGGAATAATTAAAAGAGACATGAGGAAAAATCCACTGACCAAAGGGATGAAGGAAATATAGTACGTAGTCCAAGGAGGCTATTCACCTCTCATCATTTTAAAGAATAAAATGTGTTCTACTAATAGGTAGATTGAATTTCTCAGTCAAATTGTTACAAAAAGAAACACACAACTGCAGGCTTACCGAGAACTAAATCAAATAAAAACTTCCATTGATCTAGGTAGCATTTTGCTGACTAAGTTCCGATTGCTTCGAAAGCATTCAAAGACTGACGAATGTGAGTTCCTCCCTTCTTATATTTGAGAAGATAATAAATGTAATTGACATTTATACAATTCAACAAGAATTATAATCTAACTGAGTTTTACGTTAGCGCTCTAAAAACGATTAGTTTTAACTGGAACGAATAAAGAACTGGCAAATGTGAAATAACAAGGGATCTTTAGATACATTCCACTACTTGTTCCGTTTTTACATCTATCATAATCTAGCCGCGTAGATATTAGCAGATGATAGATGTAAGCATGATGTGGAAATATAAATTTATAAACAATAAGTAACAGATAAATTTACTCACATCAAATTATAATATCCTCAAAAAATTTTCACAGAAAGAGCCCACCTTAAAAGAATGGAAGAAAATTAGTACATCAATTGGCAGTCAATAGGGCTTCATATTCTAAAGATTTCATCAATAATTTCATTCAATATGTGGAATCAAAACACTAGGCAGTTGGTGCACGTAATAAAAACATTATCCGCTGGTACGAAGCTCGAGGTAGGGCATTGTTCCGGTGAGTGCGTTGAATGAAACATAAGGTCGCGGGAGCATCTGATCATGGCACAGGGGACGGATGTGCTATTTACACAGATTCCAATTGTAAAAATCGGTGTTGGGGAAGAAGAGCATTCCGTATTCACAGGTTGTACCGCACAATTGAGATAGGGATTTAGAGATTGAGACGCGGGGAATTAATAGCCTAGGATAAGGAGAGAACGGTAGCTCAGTTTGCTACACTATAGCTACTTGATTAAACTCACCGGCACGTAAATGGAGGTAATGAAACTATTTTTTTCTGTTGAATCGCCTAACACAATCATTTACACTTAAATTATTTAGCTGCCACTTAAAATAAAGAAATGCTGATCGGCAATAGAAAAAGCTTATAACTGCAGTTATAATTTTCCAATATAAAATTTTAATTAACCGAACAGAAAGCGTTTCCATACTCCCTTTTTCATAGAAAACAGTAATGGACAGCATGATGAGGTCATCATTCACATAGTGTTATTAAATACAATATAAGGAGATAAAACTCGACTATACACCGCGATGAAATTGTTTGTGGGAAAAATAAAATGACGTAATGGATAATTATGCAATTTGAATCCATAAATATTATTCTTACTGAAAGTGGGAAATTTGATAAATATGTCAACGCTACTTAAACATTCATATACTGCATGTTGAAAGCTAGGTGATTAATTTTTTGAAACGCAATCCAGTTAAGAGTGAGTTTACAGATTTTAGGATCTGGAAGTTAGATCGGACAAGTTAAGGGGTGAATTGTGCCACTACCTCATACAGAATGCATGTGAAAAGTTTGACAAATTTTAGATCTACTCGTTTGAGATCAGAGTCCTTACAATTGTGGTCAAAAAAGTTCGTTGAATACATCGATTCCTTATGAAATCTTTGATTTGTCGGAAGGTATGTAAACGATGACTAGAGAAAGGGCCTTGCACATTGCTCTAAATAGTCTGTCAAAAATTAATACCATATGAATCGTTGATCAAATGTTAATCTTAAATTAAATGGGACAAGTTATAAGACATATGCATAAAAGAATCCACCAAAGGAGCAAAATATTTGGATTGACCAAGAAAATGAAAAATATAATGGACGTCGCAGCCAATATAGCTAAAATTTACTGCAGTTACTTAATATCAAAATAGGAACAGAAAGGAGAGGTTGCGAAATTTCATTGCCTCATACTAGCCAGGTAAAACATGCACACAAGACTTATTATTAGACTTATTACTATTCCGTCCTTAGAGGAAATATTCTTCAAAGTCACGAGCCTTACCCCTCCAATTGTAGCGAAGAATTTTTAAGGATTATAAAATTGGCTGATATGGGTAGTAGACTAGTGTTTCCATAGGTATTTGAATATAAATTTGGCTTGAGCTCCTTAGTATTGATTTCAATCCTCGAGGTGGTGAGGATTTTTCATGAAATGATGACTCGTTCCTTCGACATTGCGGAAGCTCTTCAGCTAAATAATGAAGTCCATTGGTGTAGAGAAGTAATTCGCAGCTCTCGTAACAATCCTCAACTAGGTTTTTCCCTCTACACCCCGTTTCTCTACGAACCCGTATCGCAGTCTAAACGTGACCCCTTGGATAACGTGAGCAAACGTGACCCAGTCGTGACCAATGCTGTTACTTATTTCTAACCATCTTTCCTCTATTTCTAAATCAGCACTTAATACACAGTCCAACTCTAAAATACGCAGCACTAAAAAAAGTTTCAAAAGGCCATCAATTTGTAGCAGCAGTTACATTTTTGATGAAATACGTGGGCAATACTACGCTTTTCTCAATTCGGGCCGCTACTAAAATTACTGAAACAGGCAATAGGATATCAGGCAATAGGATATCAGGCATCGAAAAAAATCCATAGATAAATATTCAATGGCTAGTTAAAACTCCACTAAGATAAAAATACGTATTCATAGATTCTTTACAAAAGATCTTCACTTATGTACGAGAAAAAGTTAACTTATTGGCTCTTTTTGGCCAACTAAACGCGAAACAAACTCGTTCAAATAAGGAAGCGTAAAGCTGAGAAAAACGAGCGACGCGGACAAGGAAAATTAAGATACACGAGTTATAAAGGAGGACAATGATTGGTAAAATACTCAATTCGGTGACACTGAGCTTCTCCACCCAAACCTCTCTGGAATATTACACCCCCTAAAACTCGGCGATACGAGAGAAAAATACGTCACACCAACGTTGACGGTCTCTTTGGGTTGGAGTGGATTTTTTTATCCTGAGAGCGGAGGACGCAAATCGACCAGAGGCCCCCTTTTGAGAGGAGGAAATCTTCATGATTTATTCATAGCAAACTTTAAAAGGAAGTCGAGATTCAATTAAAATGCAGGGGGAAAGGCCGCCGAATGGCGGACGAGTATAATCAAACACTCAACTGTTTCTCTGGAGAATATCTCTCGGCGCGTCTTAATGACCAAGTTGTTAAATGCACACGGCAAATTCAAATGAATATCGGACGAGGCGCGAAGGCGAAAGCTATAACTCTAGCGCCGCGCATATAAGTAAAGGGATTTAATCCGAGCGTTTTTCAACTTAACGTCTGCATGGGAGGCCTTTTAAAACGTCGCATTAAACATTGCCCCATTACCGAAGAGCATTCTTAAATATAGCCATTAATGGCCATATTTAACCATTCTCTCCAGCAAGGTACTTTGTATCGAGAAAGCATTTTATTCAATTTTGTATTTCGGAATCGCTAACTCGGGATGTTTGGAAATACGTGCAGTGCAGAGAGAAAATATACAGGCATCAAGGGGCATTCAAGAAGGTGCACTTTTTCGGCCTGTAATAAATTCACGGCGTAGGCAAGAGGAATACAGGGAATTGAGATGGAAGCAAGAGGGTTGGAGAGAGGAAGAGCCCTGGGGGCGATTCTCACTGGAGCTGTTGCATTAATCATACCCACTGGAAGGAATTTCCCCTTTTAGCGTCGGCGCTACCATCTCCAAGCATTCTTTAACACCAATTGCAGCTCCGCTGCTAGCTGACGCTGGATAGAAACATAAGGGTGCACCGGAAAAGGCTTCTATTCACTCAAGGATACAGTAACTTCCATCACATCGCGCAACTCCTTTCTTTCCCCGGGATATAAATTTCTTTAAGACGCCAAGCTTTTCCCTCTTGCTTAACGCAAATCGCTCAAAACAAAAACATGCTCAGAAAAATGGCAATACAGGATTGGAGTATTTGACACCGCTTTATTTATGCAAGAAGACATTTTTCATCGCCGACAATATTACACGCTCCAAGTATTTGATTCTACAACTAGGCAAACAGCATGATGAGAACCGGTATGATGGAGAAAGATAAATTAAGATGCGAAAGATTTGGTATCACATGATAACAGGAGCTTAAATGGCATTTGCATAGGTTGTCGGACGAAACAATTCAGTTACTGAAATTTCCGCAGTTAGTCTACGGAATTTGATTATTAGGGACTTAATATAAATTGAAAAGGCATTTAAACATAAAGAAAATCATCTCAGTGATCAATGCAAAAAGGACAATACCGGTGCTTTCGATGACATGATCAAAACGAGGAAGGTACCTATACCAAATAAAATATCGACTATGTTCAAGCTTTAATGAGTGATTAAATAAGCACGGATAGAAATGATTTAATTTTTGACGAATATTTTGCCACACAAGAAAAAAATTTCCCCAACACGCATTTGATAAATTTGGAGGAAAAACAGCCATAAAAAGTTGATGAGAAAAAAGGAATAAAATCACCAGTTTTTGTAATTGTTCCGTAACTATCCCTTAGCGAGGGAAAAATACCCGATCATAGGTGATAATGCTAATTAATAGAAAAGGATTTTTAATTGATTTTTACTTAAATATTTCAGTAAGCATATTTTATAGGGTCCACGGTAGTAATAAAAGTTATTTTCCAATATTGGCAATAACCACGATCCCACATTTCGCGGTTTTCCTCAATCCTCCCGGAAAAATATTTTATGTTATACGTACTGCTTGAAAACGACGAATGTTGGTGCACTTGATCATCTTTCATTGCATGAAATGGTATGTTATTTGGAGAAAACTACCGATATGGTGTAAATGATACGCACCGTATCATTCACACCATAGGGAAGGGGATGGTAAGGAGAGAAACTCAGCGTCGGCATTAGCCAGCTCATAAAGAAAGGCGCTTACAGACAACAGATTTATGTATCATCACGGAAGGAGTGTTGTACTTGCATACACTCCATAAAACACTCGAGTAGGTATTGGACAATCTCTTAAAAATATCTGCGCACTCTGAACCCGAGCCCATGGCGTGGAAATCCAACACAATAGCCACCACACCAAACTAATCATTGCAATAAAGATGAAGAACATGGACATATATATCATTTTCCAAATGGGTGTAGTTGGTAAAATAAAAACCTGGGTTTCACTTCCACTTAGAATGCAAATCCAAGAATTACAAATTTGTTAAGGGATTACGCAGGATTAACTTTGGTTCAGCTTTGAATTAACCGAATTAACTTATTCCGGTTCCTTATTAATTCCTTTATTTGTGAATGTCCATTTAATGGAGTGATAATCTAAAAATTATAATTAATTGTGACTCCTGACTTCCACAATTTTAGTCGACAAGGAGGAAAGCATAAAACAACGTGAAATTATCCACTCAGTTCGTGAAGGATTAACGGAAAAAGAAAAAGGCATGGAATATTGGGTTGACTCTAGCATCAAACACGTTATTAGATGTGTTAGTCGAACATAATGATAACCTTAAGTGACAAATTTTCGTATTTCGCGACAAAAACACCTCTTCTTCGGGAAAAAAATTTCATACCATAATCGCGAACATCAATCTAACGATATATTAAAAAAATCTAAACATGCAAGGAGGGAGAAAATATTTGATACGGCGAAAATTACTGGAATATATTTTTTAAAATGTTTACACATATATATATATGGAGAGAGAGTGAGAGCGAGGGAGGGCACATTAGCTGCCCCATCTCATCGCTGAGCGCGGGACTGCCCCGCGTGTTTTCTCAGCAATTAATTGGAGTGACTTTCCTAAATCCCGCGGCTTGTACCGACAGCGACCCTCGCACTCGCCCCACCGCGGGTGTGACAACCGACCTGCGCTCCACACAGTGAGAGAGGGAGAGAAAAAGGTGGAGATCTCGCACGCGGTCTCATCGGAGGAATGTCTGAAGGAGGGAAAGCAGAGAGGCAAAGTGAGGTGGAGTGAGGGAGGTTGAGAGTAAGCGTTCGTAATGGAGGCATTAAAGCAGCTGGAGAAATTAGCGGCGCGAGGGAGTGGGGGGGGGGTGAAGTGGGAGAGAAATAATTTTGGCGGGTCGGGAATTAGTCGAACGGATGAGAGGAGGGTGAGTGGGGGTGGTTAAGTGATTGCCGGAAAAGCCCTCCCACTGGGAGTGGGGATTGTAAAGGGAGGAGAGAGGGCTGGTGTTGAAGGCATGAGTGCAGGGGGAGAGGAATGGGAAGAGGGTGATTGTGTAGACGTTGGGAGGGTGGATGTCGCCGTGATGATGATGGGATGTAGCATGCAGGTAACATATTAAAAGGACGTTTTTACGCCGTCGAATAAATTTTACAAGAGATTGCATCAGGAATGCATGACTCATACTCATTTGCTTGGAATTAACCTCCTCGGAGCTGGAGTATTGCATGAAATACATCGATATTTGAATTTTTTCACCGCTTGGCTGAGTGAAATGTCGTTATTGCAGTTAGTTCAGTGCGTCATGACAGACAATAGCATTATACAGATGTATGATAAAAAACACTTAAGTAGTTTGTTAACATCTAATTAACCAGAAATTTGTAGACACGTCGTGGGACTGAGGAGGTCAAGGAAGGTTATGGTCTCCTTTCAATTAAAGATTTCATCACAAGCACGATACACGCATGCCAAGACTGACCTTTGCAGTGAAAGAATTCATTTGTATCGACCGAGATTCGGATATGAACCTCCCATTTGCCAGCAAGATGTTATCACTAGCAGTAATCCACAGTCAAATGTATACCTGACAGGCAATTTTTAGACGCGGTTATAAAGAAGAGAAGTTTTTTTGAGGATAATTTTTTGAAACTAGGTGCACATAAATTTATACCTATCCAATGACCGTAAAAAAGTCATTGATTTATGCAAGTAATTCAATCTAATTGTTATTTTACACGGCGAAAGACGTTGGGAACCACTTCACTCATTCGGTCAATTTCTCAAGCAGTCATAGTTTGCTGTTTTGCACGAGTTAAGGATTCACTAAGCTAATTTTTCATTAATTCATTAAGAAAATCGAACACGTGTTCCTACAATTCGCTGTTGAACAAGGTTCAAAATATTACGAAAACAAACTAAATGAAATATTACGGTTTTCTATAAGTGTGACTTCGAATGACCTGAAAAATATTTCATTTAAGAGCTCAAACGTTCCTGTCGGTCAGTCAATAGCCAATACAGTTAATCTTGAACCAGAGTTCACATGCTAATTGCATCGTCCAATGCCATCCTAGGAATTGTTAGATGGGCAATAATATCATAATCGAATAACTTCTCCACATAGTAACAATCTGGACTGATTTTATGATCAAATGAAGATTAGCTATGAAGTTTCTACTGTGTAGTGAACACTCTCGGCAGTAAAATTCTATTCTGTGAAGAACGAAGCCTAGATTGAAAGTTAATGAGTTAGTGAATTTTTTCCTAGAATGAAATATTTTTCGCATTATCAGATTGACTTCCTCTAAGTCTCGGGCTCAACAGTTGATTGCGATAGCTGATATGCTGTGGATGATTTTCACATTTTCACCCAGGTTAAGGAAGGGATGATATGAGTCAGCAATCGAGGTCTGAGCCATATGTACAATTCGCAGAAAGGAATGGATGTGAATGGCGACGAGGGAAATATGGTCGAGAGTGTGAGTTTGGAAAGGGGTCGATGAGGATCAGCTGATGAGGGGATGGCCCGCGGATTAAGGGGACCCATTACCCTAATGGCGTGTAAATAGAAAGGAGACATAAAATTCTCCGCCTTAATGGCGAAAAATGTCGCCGGAGGCTCCGCGACCGCGCGGTTGCCCCCTATAATCATTACCCCTAATAATGACCGTAAAAAAGTCTAATTCATTACGATTGACTGGTTACATGCGACGAATGCGAGGATGAAGCAATCCATTTTGAAAGGCAATATTCCAGAGTAACGAGGAATGCCCGGTTAATGGTAGTTTTCCCAAGCTTAGGCAAGAGTTGAAGGAAATTAATGGTAGAATTAAGCAGTTATCCATCCTTAAATTACCGTCTCCATAGTCCGTCAACCCTAAGGGTGGTATTACGTAGATCACTGGCTTCTTTAATATCCTATAATCTTCACATCAAGATATAATTATATTATATAGTTTTCACTACGGACACGCTAAATTCCTGCATACCCAAGGCCCCCGTCTTATAGCGCCGGTAGTATCTTAAAGTAAATTTTACTCAAATACCTGCTGATAGTACTTGATATCTAGATATTGATTAATCGTGTCGTCCGTTTTTTATTTTAGTTTTTCCATGGGTTTTCTGAAATGTTCTACTTTTCCGAAAATGCGCCTCCCTTTTCGTAGTACAGAAACTACGACACTTTTAACAAAGCATGTCACGGATTCGAAGCTTTCTTCCTCACTCATGTGGGCTGGGCCAATCAGGGTGGCTATAGATGTACGAATTAGTTTCACGAGAATTAAAAATAGCTATTTTTTGCCCTAGCTAATTATTTGGTTACACTAGACTTTCAGATGCCAGGGAGAGCTATCGAACAACAAATCTTTGTAACTACTTTTAAATTAAACCTCGTTCCCACATGACATCTACTTCTTAGACAATCCAACTTATGTAGTACAGATTTATCCACCATATGTATAAAAAGGGGATTATATGGACTGGATAAAAATTATCGTGTAATTCATGAATTTTGGGTATTTCCCTAAGAAAACACACGAGATATTTTTACTTGTATCATAAATAAAAGAGGATTTTATATAGCTTAGACAACGGAGAGTGACCCGCAGCTCCCCCGCTTACTGTCTAAAAATGTACATTCGATGAACAGAACCACTTAATTTGAATACAATCCCAGAATCTAGGGATTTTCTTGGCTAATCTTACGTCCCCGGTGTACGTACCCGGTATAATTCGCTCTTTCACGATTAATTCGAATGTATCGCAAGAAAAATAAATGACTTCTACTCCCCAATTTGGCAAATAAGTAATCAAGGTGTATATTTGGTCGCTTAAATTTCATTTCCTGATTTATGAGAGGAGTTTAATCATGCAAAAGCTGAAAAGAGTAAGACTTTAGGTCTCTCTTCTTGTCAAGGGAACAGCTCATTTATAAAAAAACTGTGCTGGAATACACTGGGATAAAAATGTTCACGTTGATTATATTAATTATTATGCCAAAAGACTAAAAAAGGTTGTACGGAAAGAAAATTTCCGCAGAAAAGATAAAAGATGCTAATGAAAAGGAGGAAATTTTTTATATCCGAAGTCTAGAGATTAAGAAAACAGAATTAAGAGTCAAAACGAGAAAAATATATGTGTATAAATAGAGGTAGAAGGTGTTATGTTGCTTAATGCAGTATGGGCAGAGTGAAGGAAATTACTTGGATGGTGTATAATTGATATAAAAAAATGATTTATGAAAGCAAAAACGAAAAAATTACTACTGAAATATGATTATAATAAAAGATACTGGTAATGAAATCGATGTCGTTGCAAAAATCAATATACATTAATTACGATTGCCAATAGTTGCTACATCTCTGAACTAGACGGTGACTAGCCATTCTTTTATTGCAATGACGTTAACATGTTCGTCACTCTGAGCCACAGCACCACGCTTAAGCAATGTTGTACACTGAACTCTCGGTCGAGGCTAGAGAATTTGTCTCAAATCACTTGAATGGATTACCTATAAAATCTAGCATCGGAGACTACTTTAAATCTCAGATGAGCCCATAGAAATCCACGTATAAGCTGAAATTAGGAGAGAATATTGTTTTATTCTTATTCTGGTTCAACTATCCCTATTCTTCCCTCTCCATCATTCAGCCTGAGGGCACTCCAGTTTCAAAAGGTACTGATAGCTTGCTCCATGAGTTCGTCTCCTGTAAACCGATTCGACCGTTATGATAATAAAAGGGCAAAGGGAATCTTGCAGAATTACATCAAAGGGGGAAATGGGACCAATGTCAGGGCCCTTGTGAATTACTCGCTCTAATTCCAGGAAGGATTAGCACCAACAAGGAGAGGCTCTAGTAATAGAAGTTGAAACTAGTTGGAAGAACTTGACGCGTCGGAAACCTTTATGCTGTTCCAAGAAAACCGAACGGTGTCGCGTGCATGCATTTGATTCGGTTGAAAACCCACACCTTAATTACAGAGGGTAAGTTATACCCACTTGAAAACTAACCTCAGAATGAACCACATCCCTATTTACGCGGCTTCTGAGAAATTTTGTGAGGCAGTGATTTAAAAGATGGAATAAGGTATAGCATAGTTTCATCTGCACACAAATTTAGTTTTCACACTTGCACTTGTGACGAACATAGATTTTATCTGATACAATCCTCGACTAATAGTGAAAAATATTGTTTACGAAGAAATGACAACGTGAAAATAAAGTTAAGAAGGTAACTGTCACTTTTCAAAGTTATTTTTGGGGTTACATAATTGATATTGACTCATAGTTCTTAGAAAGCAGTTTTTCCATCACACTGCAGAGCTACTCATCTGATAAAGCGGATTATTAATCGGTCATCTTAAGAGCAACTCACCAATCAGATTTCCTAACCAACATGGATTTTCGAGAACTTTCACAATATAAGTTTTATTTCTTGATTTAGCTGGGTAATATGGCTTGTATCTATTTAGTTCACTACTATTAAGCCGAAAAAGAAATTGAGAGCCGTTTACGAGAACACTTATTTTCCAAATCCGGATGGAGTGGTCTAATCTTGAAAGCGGGGAAAATAATAATAATAATAATAAGAGAGAAAACACAAAAATATCAGAATTTGGCCGGTGAAATAAAAAATATTTGGAAGTTGAAAGACGTCAGCATACACCCACTGATAATCTCTGCGGAGGGAGTCTTGTCTAAAAGATTAAAAAAAGAAGTCGAAGACCTGGGAATAAAAAAACAACTGATTAACCTCGGGCAAAAAGCTGTTTTACTACAGACCTGCCAGATCGTGAGAAGATTCCTGGGTCGGGCATGATCGGACAGTGTAGGATAGGGTGAATTCTCTTCCTTAGCATCCGAGCCTAATCCTAAATTGACCTTGGGATAGGTGAATATTTCCAGCTGGTTTTAAACAGCTGAGAAAGTGCATAAACTCAACAATAATAATTATAAATAATTGGAAATAATAAAAAGGCGTGAGAATATCGGATACTCGGAAAACTATATGCGGAGTGAATATGAGCATGGAGAGGACTAGAGAGTTGCTAGAGATAGGGAGCAACCTACATGCATGTTCAATTTAGTAATTTTTACCACTAACGTAAGCAAAGTAATAATATTCGAACTCCCAATTGCAATTCCGAAGCCACAATGAGCATTTTAAATGCTATCAAGTAATAAAAGAAAATGCTCTTCGATTGTCGAGGACCTTTCAACTATTTTATTTTCTCTCCTTTCTTCGATCGCGGATCGTGTCCATCGCATGCTGCTGACCTCTGGCAACTGATATTCATTCTCAATGGAAAAAAAGCAGTGAATGCTTAAGGAGTTTGGTCCGAGAAACGAAATGTACACTATTTTCATGAAAATCAAAAACATTTCCTCTGAAAGATGTATAAAATTCAAAGATATCTTTCATGTGTCACTCTGCAAGATATCTGTATATTTTATGGATATATCTTTCAGAGCGACATGGAGAACTTCATATTAGAACCCCACTAAATTTCCAGGAACGATAAATCAAGAGAGATATTTTGCCAAACGGACAGGCTTTATCGGATTTATAGGAAAGGGTGTATAAGAAAAACGAATAGGAATTCGTTTATCCCCTGAACAATAAAGGTATGAAATAAATGCTATGCGAAACTTTGTAAGCGTATTTTCATTTTATTTGCCTTTTAGCCTATCGACCACCGTCACACCGCCTATTGTGGCGGCTGGCGAGGTGCTGTATAGACATAGGAATGTGGTAAAAATGATAACTTTGGAATATGCGGATTAAGCCATTCACATAATCGCAACCCCAATAAATATCTTTTTAAAACATGTGCGAAAAGTATTGGTAATGCACAGTCACAAATCAAGCTCCTTAGCCTACTTTCGATCAAGGTTAAAATTATTAAAATATCTAGGCTTTTCATCTCATATTTTATCACAAGGCCAATTTCTTGTTGAAAAAATACCTTTCTACGAGAAAAATAATGGTGCGTTTCCACCGAGGACTTCGATGTTTTCACACCTTTGACATAATATGGGTTCCTCCATTTCGATACCTCCAGTGCACAAACGCTCAGCAATCGCCCACCGAATCAAATCCGCTCATCTAGTACTACTAGGGCTACTAGATGGGCGGATTTGATTCGGTGGGTGATTGTTGAGCGTTTGTGCAGTGGAGGTATCTATTTGACATCAACAGAGAAAGTAACCACAGCATCGCTGATTGCAATGAAGATCGATACTATTTCAATCAGTGGAATGAGATTACTAGAGGCCATGCATGGAAAATGGTGTGGAAGTCCTCCGTACTCATAGCTCTCGCCGCGCCGATCGACGCCTTTCTAAGGGGTCGAGTGTAGGTCAAAGATCGCGATTCGAATGGGTGGGTGAGCTCAATCGGTCCCACAGGTTATGGAGGTGGGGTGAGGGGGTCGGGTTTGGAGAGAGAGGGTGGGTAAAGTTGCGGGGGACAGGGCGATTAGCGTGTCCCGAGCCACAAAGGGAGCTTGGGGGGAGGAGGGTGCAGCTGCATGTGGACCGTCGCAATGGATCGCAGATGATGAGCGGGAAAAGAGGCGGTGACAAAAAATTGCCAGACCGTACCCGGCATCCAAGCGATCGTTCAAAGTTTAAAATATCCCTCTTGCATGCCAAAAATAAGACTCCTCCGATAAACGCATTCCGATCCCAATCATCAGTCATCATCATGAGTCAGCAATCTGATGATTGACTTAATGGATCTCTCCACTCAATTCTATACTCAGTTTATCTTGTAACACAGCATAAACCTTTTGCTCTACATCCTTCATTACCTGTTATATCTCATCCAAGGCCTCATTTTATTTTTCTTCCATTCCACTTGTCCTGACTACCTCCCACCTGTCCAATGATCGTTTTCATCTAACTATCGTGTCTCATGATACGGTTCATTAAACTATCCTGCCTTCACAAGGATTTCAAGAGACTTCTCTCCATTCATCTTAAAACTTCCGCATTACCCAAACGATCTATACATTTGATCTTCCCAATCCCTTCCAAATAACATTTCTTCTCGGATAAAAGAATTCCAGTTCCAATCATTAGCAAGAGTCATTAATTATGGAGCATTACTACACATTGAATATCTTCAGAAACGGTGAAACATCAAAATAAAACTGCCTTTAAATAGAGATTACAAGGTATTCGATAATTGCTAACCCGAAAATTCGTTCGCATAACTTGTAATAAAAGATTATTAAAATTTAACCAATTTTCTCCTTTTGATTAGCTTAGCTCGATAAATAAACCAAACTTTAATTCTTGAATCAGGAGATATACAGGGGCACCACAAGAAAAAGCGGTGTGGGGACAGAAGGGTTCTGCTCCCTAGTCAGGCATGGGGAGGGACGAAATAAAAAATACATAGCGTAGTTCGATAAATTTTGAATATCGATAATTGGTGATAACGAAACTATTGGGACGAAAAGTAACTTCCTATCAGCCCCAATAAAAATATTACGCATATCACTCGATGCATGGGACTATATAGGATATAACATCATGATTTCAGATGATATATCGTGATATTTCACTAATGTAAGTATACACGATCGAGAATGATTTTTTTATCAGAGAAATTTTCGTAATATTTCTGATATTTGACTTTTCGAATCTGAACTATAACACGCGAGGAAAAGCTGTGGTGGGCTCTGAGCCGCAAGTAAGACAGGAGAAACAAGGAGGATGAGGGCTGGAGGCCATCAAAATGGATCGCAGATTATGAGCTAGAAGAGAAGCGGCAACAGAGGCAATACCAGACCGCACCCACGGACACGCTCCAGGTCCTGGCCAGCCAGGGGAGCGGAGCAGCAGGGTCAAGTGTGGTAGGTTGTCTCCCCCTCATCCCTCAGCGGCTTCGCGGGTGGACGGACAAGAGGAGAGACCGTATGGATGGTTGGAATTGGTATTGGGGCAACTGCTCCCCTCTTCGATGAGCGGCCGCCCAAAAATTCGGGGCCACAGCAGCCGCAACAGGCGTCTCTCGACGGGGAGAGGTGGGATGGATGGCGCGGAAAACGGCACTGAAGCGACCAGAGGGAGCGGAGGACACGGGAGGGCGCGGGACAAAAGACCGCGTGGAACGGCGCAGAAAACTAGCCCAGAAAGGGGGCAGGGAGCTGGTGATAAGCATTAAGGATTAGAGCCGGACAATCAGGGTTAGGATTGGGAGAAATAGAAAGTTAAACATTGGTATGCGATAAATTTTGAATATCGTTAATTAGCTGGGACGAAAATATCGAACGTCTGATCACGCCCGTTAATTATATCACGTATCGGAGTTGGTATGGTAACTTTCCACGTCCATATTAACTGGAGGAACCATAGGAAAATTTATGGGGCACGGGGACACCTGCCCCCACGTATGCTTGAAAAATAGGCTAAATTTTTTATGCTGTTATCATTGCGTTAGTTATGTTTTGTGTATTGCGGAGCCTCAGTCATTTAATTTCATATTAATAACTGTCATGTTAAAATAAATAGAAAATTTCGTACAGTAATTGTTGTATCTTCTTTTTGAGCTCAAGTTTGGGAAGATAATTTGCCTATCAGATCCTTGTACCCCCCAGAAAAATCCTGGATCCACCCCTGGGAGGAACCCATATAACGACAATGGCGGGAAAACATGGAAGTCCTCAGCATTAATATTTTCATGGAAAGATAATTTTATAAGTCACTCGATTGAAAACTCATCTCCAGATAAATACCATGATGGTAGAATATTATCTCGGATGATATATCCTGATATTTCACCGTGTGGAGATTTTTTACTGGATGATACCCCATGATATCTCATCATGATGATTCCTGGTGTTTCATTTCATTATCGTAATATTTTCCGATATTTCGATACATCGCCCAGGTTTTGGTTTCAAGTATGTTTCAGGACTGAAGCGATGCGAAGGGATAGGGAGAAACAAAAGCATTCAGTGCTCAGTCATGTGGATAGTGTACCTCGATGGCCATTACGTTTCCGACGCGATGATCGAGAAATGGCGGAGAGAAAAAACCGGAATGGGACAAAACAAAGTGCAAAAAAATCTCTGACCGGCTCACCAGTTTTGTTGTTTGAATGGAGGAAAAAAAATGAGAGAGAAGAATCCAAACCTCCTCGATCTGGTATCGTGTGACAACTCATTGGGATATCGCGTGCTCCGCGGGTGTTTCGCTGGAAAGGGGGAAGAGGATTCGGTTGTATTTCCACTTTATTTTTTCCTTTGAAACGCCACCTTTTGTTCCACTCCAAATTTAAGGCATTCTAGGCAATCAAAAGCGAGCGAGCGCGTGAATATTCGCATCGAAATGCTTGGATGCATGCTTGATAGTGGGCAGCCACCGAGACTATTCAATTAAATCCCTGTGCGTATTTGGGTGCGAAAACTCCTGGCTGGTGATTTTCCGCAGCAAGAGTCCCCATAACGTATTGCTGCTCGCTTCACAAGTTCGAGACCCTCTTTCCGGATGCAGTAATGAGAAAAGCTGAGGGACATAGCGTAAAGGAGGATAGATTATTGATTGCCTGTTGTGAAGTTCTAAATGCGAATTTATGAAAATAATTTCTTTTACAAATTTAAGGGATTTAAGGTAATCAATAGGAAAGATAATTGCTCAATAGGACTAGGACTCATAATTACTGCCATCGGAATAGTTTAAATTTTTTTATGCTTAATGAATGCGAGAGAAATTGGTAGTAAATAGCAAATTTTTTGGTAGTGAAAGTTACCAAACTTCGTAACTTTGTGAGAATTTGGAATAGAATATTTTCCAAGCAAATATTTTCACAAGAAAGTCTTAGAGACGAGTTGCCAAGAGGATGCGGTATATGCTGCAATGGCATCATGTGAGTCAGGGTCCGGATTCCATAAAAGACAATAGAAATTATAACCAGCTTCCTGAGCTTAAATGCCTGCTTTGCAAACTAAACTACATGAACGGGTACCTGATGGAAAGATTTTGTCCACCGATTAGAATAGAGTCATTATATTTCTTCCAACTGAGCGAAGAAAAGACCTCAACTCATCCTGGCTTTACATTTACTGCCTAAACTTTGTGTTTCCACTACGTTTCTTCGATCTAGTCTCAACAATATTAATTCCAAATGATCATTCCCAAACTCAATTTTCGTCACAGGTAATTTTAGAATTTACCATGTACACCAATAAGTACATTCTTGCATTGCTTTTCAGCTGCTCCATCCCCGATTAGTACCAATCAATTCTCAGCGGACTTGGCTGCCTAAGAGAATTTAGAATTCTACTAGAAAACTACTTCCAAGCAGCGAAGTCGATGGCTGATCCTTTTTATTAAGAAAATTGTACTTATGTTATTCCCTATTAAATTACCAATACAGCATATGATTGTCATTTATATGCATAGAAATAAAAAAAATCACTGAAAAATGAGCTGAGGCCGAGATCTAATTACGAAGGTCTTCAGGTACTAAAAAAATCCTAGAAGTGCGAGGTGGCACAGGAAAAGGAAGAAACTTTCTCCTTTATCGTTAATGTGTCAAAATGTCTCCGGCTAATTGCCTAGCTCCACTTTCTCTTAGCTGCACTCAGTAGCGAATTAAGGGGGATTGGCGGAGATCGAGGCAGTGACGAGTTTCTAAGAGGATGAAGTATGAGCTGCAGACGGCCACTCCCCGTAATTTCTGAAAAAATTGAAAAGATGGATATTTTCAAGGTTTAATCTCCAGTGAAACTGTTCCTTTCATTAACTTAACAAACAATGTTTAATTATAATTGATGAAAATCTAAAAGCCACTTGCCTACGTATATCAGACCGTAGACGCATCATCGCTAAGATGTGTTGCATACCACCACAAAAGCACCACGGAAAGTAGAGTCTGAATCACAAGTTCATTTATTCCATCCCTCAGAATGATAACTCCAGCGAAAGATTTTCAGGGACCAAAAATGTGATCGCTATACCCGTCATCTGAATCACACTGTCCCATTTCCACCGTCCCTTTTTAGAACGCTTCTCACGACGCTCTCCATATTTACAACTGTTATTCCATCAAAAGTCCAACGTGGCGATACAATCGCTTATAGTGGTAGTGCGTTCTGATTTGACGGTGCCAGCGGTGGAAAAAAGGACGTGCATAATCATGGAAAAAGAGATGGAAGTTCCCATCCCTGGAGTAATCGCGTGAAACGGTCATTTTTCCACGATCATTGTAGCGATCGCTAGTGCTAACCCTCGAGGGGAAAAATGCTCGCATGATTCAGGTTTAATGAACCGTTCCCTCCACCCCGAAAAACAAAGACCTTAATCCTCCCTGAACTCTACCTCGGCCAGACCCTAGGTGAGGGTAGCCTGACCTATCCCAACCATACCCTCGAACTGAATCGCAGAGTGGGTAAATGAGTTATGTATGCTCGTGCATATGTAGCAATAGACATTAGGAATTGGATATGGATGGGAGAGATAAGGGTGGAAAGGCAGGGATATCGGGGAATGCGAATCATGGAGATGGTATCGTCGCAAGGGATGGGGGAGGGGGAGGAGGAGGTCATTAAACATTCATCACGCGGGATACGACGCGACTGGTGTGGGCATGGGATGGGATTCTCCCGACCATGAAGCTTGGGGGAGTGAGGGGGGGGGCGGTGTTACTCTACTCCCGATACATCACCCACCCCCTTCCCGCCGTGAATCACTGCCGAGCTCAATCAAAGGGGGCGCCAGGGAGTGGAGGTGTCGCAAGAGGGCGCGCACCATATCTCGCGCTCTCCGCCTCGGATTCGATTACCGTTCGATCTTGTCTGGCGGTCAATTCAGTCCGTTAATCCAGTCTCGAAAACTTCATTTCCCTCCGCAACACCCCAGACCGCCTTGGCACGCACATTATGTGAACTCGGATGCGATTGGAAAACAGACAGACCGCTCGGAGGCCCTGGGAAGGTGGAGAGACTGACAGACGAGAGACAGCGTCATCGATACCACGGGCCAATGCCCCGAGACTAAAGTATGAGGTACCGTGATTAGGCCCAGAAAAAGGCGATTCCTTTACTTTTGCAAGTTTTTTTCGTGCTGATTTCACAATTTTTTTTTCTAGAGATGGCTTAGTTTCCTCCAAATCAAGTCAGGAATAAAGAAGCAGAATATATTTGCAGCAAAAATGAAATATTTCCAATAAGTATTCTTTCAGACACGATTGGTCACATATGATTAGTATTCGTAGGTATTATGGTAGATAATACACAATTTGTTCTATAACGATAGTTTCCACTAAATCAAATCGAAGAGACAGATTTCTAAGGAATATATTTGCAGCAAATATGAACTACTTCTAGTAATTATTTTTTCAAACGCGATTGGTAACATATGATTAATATTCGTAGAAATTATGGTGGGTAATGTTCTGCATAATATTTTTTACGCAAGGTGCGGTATCGTTTTGTATTCATAATCCAATATTTTCAATGGTATTCAAAGGAATAGAATGAGTACTATTCCATTGTACTAAGTATGTTGGACGAAAAGCGGAGAGGAAAAATATTTGTGGAAATGCTCTGGTTATCTTCACCGAACAGCTCTTTCCTAGTGGTTATTATAACGATTATCGTCCACCACGGTGGCAAATCCATTGAATCATAGATATTAGAAAATAAATACGCAATAAATATAGGAACGCTATGTAATAATACCAACTCTATTAATTCGAATTGATCGTGGGCGTATACTAAATTCTTTTAGAAAGAAGATAATTGAGAATGACAATATGAACTAACATTGAAGTAAGTACTAATTTCCTAATTTTTGGGTCCGCGTCTTCGTATTTCAATAGGGTTGACGTATAAGCGGTCACTTATCCATAAAATGATCGAAGCTGAATCCTGATCTGAGAAAAATACGTATAAATTATGGATAATCAACCTCAATACTAAGGAGATTGAGGGTGTCGTTCTTCAATAATTTTTCAGAGGATAAATTTCATGGAGATTTAAAAATATTTCCAAAAATCTCGTACACTAACGTTACAGAACAAGGTTATCCTATTATATTTAATAATGAATAGCCATACGCTAATGCATAACACCGATATCAACATCACTACCATCAACTATGAGCCTCGTTATTTTGATTGTGATCGATAATAATTGGACGCCATATAATTGATTTTTTAGTGTACCTAGCTCTATTTTTAGTATGCTGATGATGGCATAAATTTGGTAGGCTGGTTAGAGAAATAAAAGGTGACATGTCCCAAGGGTGCCCCTGAATTTATATCTATAGATTCCAATTTAGCATGCATTCAAAGTTCGAATGCAACAAAAGGAATTAAAAACTAAATGCCGATGAAAAATTCAAACTAAAAGATTTCCCTGGGGATGGGGCATGGGTGTGGATTCGTTGCCCAGCTCGATTCACGGGCAACTGCTCTTTTTTGGCGGACCGCTTTCCCTCACCCCCCACATCCCCACCCGATCTGCTCGGCTTTCACTCAAATTATTCGCCCCCCCCCCCACTCTCCCCACCCTAATGCGGCCGAGTTCCATCGGTGTGCTTCATCACGAAATTTCGTTGAACTTATAAAAAAAAAGAGCAACCGGTAGATAATGATGAAAAACGGCACAGACCATAAATTTTGAAATTTGAAGGGGGGGAAAGGAAATCCCAGGAAAGCTGAGCAATAACGCAGAATCACGTAAAAGGTCAATTTGGATAATAATTTTTATTTATTTTTCCTACGACCAAGAGCCGTTATTATTACGAAAGAAATATTTTTTACAGGGAAGGTGAAGCATTTTATGAGCCATTGGCTCGAAACCGCGACTAATGGGGGTTTTGACTCTCGATAAATTAAAACTAAATACACACATTTTATCAAAAGTCTTTGCTTGAAAGCTTACAAATTCTCATTATCTAAATATACTAATTTTTTACCTCGCCTGTAAAATGTACATTTTTACAACTCAGGACCTCATTATTTTCTCATTAACAAGAATCGCCGCACTTGAAGTCTTCATTTTTGTGAAACTGAACGAAACTAAATACTCTCTCAATGAATAATGACTTCAGGGCAAAGGAGATTTCATTTTTTAGATTTTGTTATGCATCAGCAGTTAGGTAAAATTTCCTCCCAGCTCCACCAAAACTCCTTTCGGGAAATTAATAATATTAAAATAAAAAATGATACTTCGGGAGAGTAATAAATCAACGGGAGAAAACAAAGAACCTAGCTGATTTCAGCAAAGCAATTTTCTGGAGCGAACTTAGGGAGCTCATGAATGCGAAGCGAATCACCCACGTGTTGGTCGGTCGACGTTGTGGTGGCTACCGTTTAAGGTGGCGCTGGCCGAATTGGTGGTGGGGTGGAGAAATTGATAGATTGTTGATGAACCTCCGACGCGGAGGAATAGTGGAAGGGGAGAGATGTGATGTGTGGGCGGTGATAGCGTGTGGTCCACTAGAGCAGTCGTGGCGTGATGTTGACGGACAGAAATAGGTGGGATGCAGGCCAAAGAAGATGCCAAGGACACGCGCGGCTGAGCAGGCGCGTAGGGCAGACCGAAATAATAGATCCACACACAGAATGACCGGAAAGAACAGCGTGTGGGGCAGTGAGGGAGATCATGGAGAAAGGTTGCACGGTGAAAAGAAAGAGAGTTGATTATGACGCGGTAATAGGCAGAATGTTAACGGCCTCGCAGGCGAATAGCTTCATAGAAGGTTTATCCGCCATCTTAGCGTTCAGGAGGCAAAATTGGGGAAAATCCCACAATTTTCGAGGAAAATTTGTTTCCTGAAATGTAATTTGGATTTATAAGCGAAAAATCTTCCATCATTGGCAATAAAATATGTTAAATAGTATTATTTTCAATCCCCAAGCATTTTTCCACACAGTTCGAAGCAATTTTCCATGTAAAATTAAGGTAAATGATTATAATATTTTGTTTACATTACATCTGTCTTATAATATGATGCCATAGTGAGAATCTACCATCTTAATCCTTAACCTTTCCCCATGTTTTCTTCCGTCACCAATAAATAATGATCGAACAGAAATATTCGTTGAGTCATCCAAACGGAGGATTATGGTCACCAATTCACGCACACTACAATTTGGCGGAACGCTGAAAGCATTAAAATTGAACAAAATTTTGCCAAAAGTTGATAAGACACATCAAAATAGTTATAGCGCAAGAGGTCAATATAAAAAATCAAACCAACGCGAAAGTAAGTACGCATAGGGTAAATATATCTAGCATAAAACTAGAGTAAATATTTCAGGAGATACCATTCCATGCATCAATTACAAAAATGACGCGTTCATGACAACTGATCCCGAATGAAACGCTTATCACAGGTATTTTATGATAGGCATCGCCTTGTATGGCTGAAAAAATACAGCAGTTTTTCTATTTATATCGCCAAACTTAGGCAAAATTGCAGTCGAAACTTCACTTGTGTATCTGTTGAAATATTCTTGAATAAGGCGATCACGGGCTACTCCAAAGAATTAAAAAAAATATATTAAACTGGGAAAATACCTGTAATAACGCGAGATATCAAGTAACAGAAAGGAAGTAATGACGAAACAATATATCCATCAAGAAACATCAAACGGGGTCTCCTCGCAACGGATATCCTAATATACGTGGATATACGTATCTTTCATCGCATACTTGACGCTGTGCCGCCGTAAAAAAATAACATTCGCGAGTACGAACTACTTCGCACGCTTTTAATTCAAAAAGCATGAGATGGGCGGATGGCACCGATGCTGGATATTTCTTTTTTTTTTAATTTTTTTTTTCGGAGTCACTCAACGGCTCGGCTCATTAGCACCTTTTAGGCTACGACGGTTATTAGGGTGGGCGAAAGTAGAAGCCCGGCGATGGACTGCTTTTAACGTCGAGTACTAACTGCTAATTCCGCCGACAGGAGGCTCCGGAGACTCAAGAGGGGCTCCGACGGACATCTCGCTCTAATTGAAGTACTCCATCCAAATCCTGATGACGCTCCGTATTAAAAAAACTAAGTATGAATGAATGAGGAGGCCAAAAATAAAAAAAAAATCTTTTCGCTACGAAAATCAAACCCATTTGATGCGCTTCGGATATGGCGCCATCCAGGTGGATGGTGCGACACGCTCTTGCTCTCAGCGCCGCGACGCGTTGGCTTGGGAAACGAGCCCAGGGAAGATTTTCGTAAATGAGCCGAAGCGTACAGCGACGAATGAGGGGTAGAGGAGCAGCATAAACGGAATATTAGACACGTTCGAAAGAACATCATTGGTGGATCCAGAGGGGGAGATTCCATCCTCCTTCCTCCAATTTCCAGAAAATTAGTTTTTCTCCTGACGTTAATAACAAAATACTTCGATGATTTTCTATGATGCATCCGTGTGTCTACTAGGAAAACTACTAAGAAACTATACAAAATAATAAATAAAACACTACCCATACCACACCATTAGTCACTCAAGCTACCTAAAACCCTTAATTTAATAAATAATTTTAGTATTATTCGAGAATAAAGGCGGGTGATACAGTCAAGGCAAATGATTAATTCTCTGTGATTCTATTTCCATTCATTACCGATAAAACTCCTCGGAAGTTTCCCTTGAAAACACGTCAGGATTCGCCTCTTCCGCAAGTTAGAGTAACAGCCCCATTATAGAACACTTTTTCTCCATAAATCAAATAAATACCTTTCCTAACACAGAAAGTTTCATTCCCAAATATTACAAAAACAAAAATAGATGGACTCCGACTGCAGAATTATTTATTAGATAATAATAGTTTTCACAATAAACGCATTTATCAGTGTAATGGATTCTAGGCCTTCTCTTCGTAAGGCTTAAGTAATGATTCAAATGAAAGTCATTCAAATATGTTGGAAAAAAGTTAAGATACTGGAGATTAAAATAGGTTCTGAGAGGAAAATGAAGCCGAGTTTCCTGAAAATAAATTTATCATCGCCCTGCTGTTAACGTGAACAAGATGGTTTATCTCTGGCACAGGGTGAGAAAAACGCTTCCAACCCAAAAGCTAATGGCTTTAGATAACGATCATGAGGGGTAGGACCAAAAGGATGAGCTAGATATGTGGGATCAGGATGGTTGATGCAAGGATATTAGAGTGACAGGATACTAGTGACGAATATTTGGGGCCGGATTAGAAAAAATGGGGGATAGAGATGATAGAAGGGGATCATAGGATATCCCTTCTATAAAGTAGCTAGTATTTGATTAAAATGTGCGAAGTAATTTGGTGTCATTATCAGGTAAGAGATTTGAAAATATCAAGAGGTTTATACATGATTGAGGGCCTTGAAGGAAGGAAGGAGAGGATGGTACGTATACATATTTCTCAGCTCCAAAACGGTACGAAGGGAGAGTTGAGGAGAGGAAAACAGAGGGAACCTCTTCTCTAATTCCTCCCTCTCCCAACATTCCCCATCCCCCTCAATGGCAAACACATCACTTGAAAAAGTTATAATAATTTAACTGATTGTGAAAATGATGTGTCGAAGCATGATGTTTCGAGACGATAGATGAGTGAAAGGAAAGCAAGCTATTTTTTTATAGATGACATTCAATCTCATCATTGTTTTAACCTAACACCATGGGGCACATGGGTGTTCGATTCTTTTGGAAAGTACTAGTTCTAATTCCACTTCGATTTTTACGACAATGTTACAGAATTGCCAACCGAGGCAATGGGGGATCCCAGTGGCATCCTATGGAAAAGGAGAAATCCTTCCCCTCATAATTAGAATAAAAGTTCTTTTTGTGAGGCTAAAACGACACTTTGATTGATAGAATATGACATATTGAATTCGAATGTACGCATAATGAAGGAAAATTTTCATAAAATAGGTACATTATGAAAGGAGCTTATTAAAAAAGTGAAAAATAAAAACAAATCTATTTTTTAATTGTAGGACCAAAAACTCTTCATTTTGCACCTAAATATGTAATGCATACGCCTCCCGGAATTTCCCCCACCAAATGTGTCTGAATCTGCCACTGATCCATCTCTCCCTCACTCCCTACCAACTTCTCCAGGATCGATTTGAAGCGGGAGGAGGGAAAGATTCGCCCGGGAGGAAAGGCTCCCTTCTTCCAATAAGCCCTTCTACTCTCCGGCGCCAGGTTTTCCAGGTGCAATCAGGAGCTTTGCCAAGTGATCACTCAACCCACTAAGATCCGTGTGACTCACATTCTTTCCTCAACTCGGTGCCTACCAAAAAACTGCCGGACTCGCAATCCCAAGTATTCCAACGGAAGGAGAGAGATCTATCAAGGTAAAAAAAAATACATTCGGAAGCGATAAAAATCGGCAAGAGTAATGATACCTCAGGATTTTTTATGCCTCGGTGAAGAACGATAAAGAATCCTTGAGAGGTATTGATGTGAGACGGAGAAGCGTGCAAGATGCTCTTAAGATTCACGGCACTTATTTTGTAGAGCATTACACCTATTTGCGGTGACCTGCGACCGATAGCACGTAAAAAATTAAATGATAGACCACGCACGAGAAGATGACGTTCGGAGTGGAATCCGAAACCTAAATTTATTATCGCCTCTCATTGGGGAAATATAACCGACATTTTCTTGAACGAAGTTGGCCTAAAATCCACAAAATTTTACACTGATTTTATGTGGGAGCAACACAGACAGAGAAAAGTAAAGTATATTTTTCGATTACGATAGATTATGCACTGACTTTGTTATTTCTTTTAACGTTTCTTGATCTGGGTAAGGGGTTCTAAAACCTCCTTGCCTCATCATCTTTAGGATTTTGATCGTGAATTTCAATATATGACAGACATGACGTCGTAATCTCAATAAAAGAGAGCCAAATGATCACTCAACCTATTAAGATCCGTGAGAGCTGCTCTCGTCCCTCAACTTGGCTCCTCCCAAAAAACTGCATAGTCCACAGTAGTTTAACGGAAGGAGAAAGATCAATCAAGGTGAAAAAATGGATTCGGAAGCAAAATATATCGGTAAGTTTAACTAATAAAATCATATAACTATCCATCAAATCAAGTAACGAATGCATGTACTTACATTCTGGCACTGAAAAGGTCATTCAGAGTATATTTTAACCTCCTCAGTATTGGCACACATCGCGTTATTTTTGGTCTGTTTTCTGGTTAAATAGTGGTTAAAAACAACTTATCAATATTTGTACTTCTGCATGATGCTTTCATGTGCCAGGAAGCACTGAACAAGTTGCAATAACGACATTCCATTTAGCCATTCGGTAAAAGATTGAAACGTCGTTGCATTGTATACAATACTCCAGGACCAAGGATATTAAAGGATGATATTTGAACACAAAGAATAAGGATGAACCCCTGATATCGAGCTCAGCTCAAGTTCATTGGTATTGGTGATATCATCGAACCGTTCCCGTTCGCCTTTGCGTAGCGGGAGCCACCGTTAAAGCATTCACCCAACGCACGCCGAGAGGGTCCCTTGAATTACGCGGCCAATGGTCCGCAAAATGCTCACGTCCACTGGTCCTCCCCCGAAAATTATGGAATAACCTCTTCAAGGGGACTGTCATCTATCTCGTCGACGGCGGTGGCCTGGTATTCTTGCCCAAGCGACCGAAACGAACTTATGCTAGCGGTCTAAGCCCATCCACGAGAATACTGGGTGAGAGCTCGGGCATGCCGGCAGGTTCAGTTTTTTTTCCAACAGCAGGGTGGAGGGGGAGTAGTAAAACCCGAGTAACTCCTCATCAATCATTGAGTCTTACCAATGGCCACGCGAGTGCCCGGCGGAAGCTGTAAGGATTCCACAGAGGAGCCTAAGAGTGGAAGAAAAAAAGAGGTGATATGTAGGACGGTGTGCCAAAGAGAAAAAGACTCCTTCCTCAGCTCACGTCTACGAATTCTCACCATCCCTTACTACGAGAGGCTCGAAGGATGCGCGAGCTACTGGCGTGGGAAGAGTAGGCAACAATAAAAGGGATGAAATGGACCAAATTCTCAATGAGGACAATCAAAAACTCCGCAGCATATACCTTTTACACGAGGTATTACACATTATGAATACATTTCAAGAACATGGTGCCCACACTATGATATAATTGAGGCGACGATAATTTTATAAATTCACTGATTTATAATCAACAAGCTTTTCACAATGAGGACACAGGATCAGGAAAAAAACCGGTCGAGCGGGTATGATGCGTCTTCTTGAGAAAGGAAAATATAAAGTGTCTGCAGGAATAGCTTATCACATTGAAAGCCAGGGTTCAAATCTCTGAGGCATTGGAGATTATTCTGAGGGATTGTTTTTCAACTAATTGCGGACGATGAAGTGCAACTGACACTGCTCGTCGGGTCTCGTTGTGAGTATACTCGCACAGAAGCCGGTGTTATCGCCACCCTAATTCTCTTTCCTTGATATTCTAAGTAGCATCAAATCTTCGTCGATCGCCCCCTCCAATTACTAATTCCAATGCCATATTGCTGAAAATTTCAAAATTATTTCGCGAGACGAAAATTTCATCGCACATGCGTCCCAAACAAAAGCTACTTGAGAATTGAATGAGCGTAATGAAATCTGACGCTTCGCCAAAGGAAGTCATACAAAAGTGCAAAGTTAATATTTTTTTATATTATTTAATAATGAATTGTTATTTGCATTAAGCTCTGGTTAAATAACAGGCTTCTGCGTGATGGACCAAAATTGAAAGGGCAAAATCCGAGATCACGGGATGGGTCTGATTTGTCTGACTGGCTGACCACAACAATAGGATTTGTTTTCATAAGCTATACCTCGATTGAAAATTTTATTTCCATTTAAAATTCCCAAAGAAGGTGGAGTCTCGGTATCTTAATAAAATCTATTTATAAATATGAAATTAGCTAAAGTTTTAAATTCCCTATTAAAATAATAATGAAGTTGAGGTTTCATTTTAGCCTCTGTTACTACGCAGACACCTTGAGCGCCATTACATATTTATTTATTCTGAGGCATCTTCGGACGACAAAGCGGAACGAAATGAAAGAATTAAACAAAGAAACGCCAAGGACTGCGGAGAGTGATGAGGATGAAAAGTAAAGGGAATAATGAAAGAGGGGGAGGAGGCAGGATGACGAAACGGAGAGACGAACTGAGGAGAGAGAGAAAAAGAGGTTAGTTTGGAAACTGGCTAAGAGGTGGCGCGTAGAGGTAATGGTGTAGTTGATCGATAAATCGCGGGAGGGGGTGACGAGCGCCGACAAGGAAGCTGAGGGAGGGGAAGCAAGGTGGTACAGGGGGGGGGAAGGAGGAAGGGAGAGAGACCAGGGTGTTCCTCTGCAAAAGAGGGGAAGGTGGTGTCCGGAGGGAAGGGGGAGGGACAGCTGACGAGGGGAAGGGGATGAAGAGAAGCTATGATGGAAGGTGCTTGGAGAAAGGTGGGCCGACGCCGTCGTAGCGGGGTGAAGGGGCTGCAGCTGGAGGGTCGCTGCAAGAGGTCTCTCATCCGAGGGATATAAAAATCTCCCCGAAAAGGAGGGAACGTAATCCACTCGAGTCCACGCACCCTCGCCGCTGGATTAGGCTCAAGAACTTGGACCGAACGAAGAGCGCATCAAAGAGACGGAGACCGCGTTCCAATCCACTTTAACGTTGAGGCATGCATATTACTCGGGCATCTACGACATCATTAGAATCTCAAGTAGTTCCGGCTGCAGCGTCATTATTCGTAACTTTGGTCAAACTTGAGAGACAATACCTTTTGAACCGGGCGTGAGAGGGTTCAAAGGTTTAGCATAAAGGTATTTTATTACAAAATACTGGCTCGCAGGTCGCAATTAGTACTTAAACAAAAAAATGAGTGAAGATATGAGTTAGTAAACTATTGCATGCTGCGTCCTCTGTCATTAGATCAGCGGTGTTATGCTGGCGGTGAAGCAAATAAATATAGATATAATGATAAGTGCCTTAACTTCACCAAAACGAAGTTAGTGCCGTGAGTCATTCCTCAGCCGAACTGAATAATATTCTCTCCGCTATCAACAAGACGTTGCGTTAATAAAACCTCATAAGTAGCACCAAAGAACTTTAGGGGAGCTTAATAGTTGAAGCCACACATACATCATGTTTCCTATGTTATGTCGCAATACTGAGAGCACATGGATACTTAAAAATTCATAAATATAGCAAATTGTATTTAGTTAACTATCTTAGATACCTTCTCTACCACTCTCAACAGCTATGCCCCGAGAGCTGAGACGTATGGGTAAATATGATAATGCCCAATCCAGGTGTGAAATAACGGTTTCAAAATATGGGAGATTTTGTAAACATGGAAGGTTTCCTATTCACTTACATCCCTCCATGTGAAACGACAAACCGATTTGCTATAAAATTCTATGGTATTGTCATGATTGATGATCAGCACATATTTTTCACATTTTTGCCACTAAATTATTTGCCATTGGGTAGAATATCTTAACTGAAATATTTGCTTCTTCGTATGAAGCGCAGCAGACTTTGGATAAATTTGTTCTCTTCATTTCAAACCGTTAAAAACGCCATTAACATTCCAAATAGAATATGTAATGAGTCACCAAAACAAGGTTAAAGCACCTCAGTGTTGGACCTAAGTGTTGAAATCCTGATCGGCTGAATTAATAAGAGGACGCAACATTCCTTCTGAAACTACCTTGGGAGTGTTATTATCTTTCAACCTGGGCTAGTTTCCTCCTCATATTCAAGTGCGACTCGCGCGTAGAATGAAAGCATCTCTCGACGCAGCATGGTAGAGCGTTGATTTTGAAAATAATCCGGAAAGACTCAGCTGACGAGTGAGAAGGAGAGAGGAAGGAATGGGGGCGCAGAGTATGGCATGGCGTGGGGGCGAAGAGTATGAATCAAGGAAGGAAAGTTTGAGGGAAGACAAAAGGTGAAAACCGCCCTTGGGGAGGCGAAGCGTGGGGAGAGAGGGGGAGGAGAAAATAAGGATTAATCCGAGAAAGAAGAGAAGAGAAGATAGGGCGGTCGGATGATTATGAAGACGAAGGAATTTGAGCGAAAATTAATTACACGGGACCGCCACTCAATATCTGAATAGCGTTTCTTTTTTTTCTCCTGGTGCCGGTGAAAGAAAGGGGTATCTCAGAAAGGATTGTCTTCTCTGGAGTCCAATTAGACACAATATGTAAAGCACTTGATTATTTCCGGCGAAGTAAAGGGTGGGGAACGGAACTGACCGCTCAAAGAAAGCCGAGTTGGAGAAACGAAAATTATGCCCCACAGGGGGTGGAAAGCGAGCGGATGGCTAAAGTTAAGAGAACTCAGTCACAGGCCTCCGAAAAAATTCATCACTAAATAGTGAAGGTCTAAAGCAACGCTTGTGTATGGGAAACAAGGTATGAGACACTTTAATTAACTATGTAGTGATGAAAAGATCGGTGAAGGATCAAGAAGTAACTCTTGTATGGAAAATAACATAATAAAACAGCTCAAAAAGCGTTTGGTTTTGTGTTTCTGGGTTTTTCTATTTGGTTTTAATTGGTTTATCTATTCACTGTATCTCCAGTAAAAATCAACTGGAGATAAATTGACTATGATAGAACGGTACTCACTTAATAATAGATTTTTCTCTTCATTCAAAGATATGGCAAACGAATATATCAGTGCGTCATTAAATTTAAATTTGTGATACATTTTAGAGAATTTTAAATATTTAACACGCCCTTTCGTTCACTATTTGTTAGTGTCACACTATGCCTCGCATGTACTTTTTTACTCAGAAAAAAGCACTGTTAACTAAAAATCTTCTAAAGTCCATTAATGAAAAATTCAAGTGGCAACCTTTCATGAGTTCGCTCTACCTCAGGATTTTAAACGACATGATAGGTCTGCCTTCATAATGAAGATCATGCACTCGTCTCTCATGGGGACGGCATGTCCACCCTCCAGGCGGCACTTTCAATCTCAGACACGAATTAAACATAAATATTTAAACTCATATGCGAGGGCCTGAAGGGGTCTCTTGGCCACCCTAAATTAATTTTGGATGGGATGATACAGAAATCACTCCTCGTCCTCTTTATTCATCAAGTGCCAACGACCAAACCGTGCAGGGGTTATAATCTGCGTTTGCGGAAAGGATTGCTAAACAGAGCTCTTCAGATAGTACAAGGTACACGGGTGACAAATATTCAATGCACGTCTAATGAATTATTCAACGAAATGACATTATTTTACTGCGTGCTTCTCCACTATTTTTTATTGTGCAGTGAGGATTTGAGCACGGAAAACTATTTTTAATGCTACATTTTCCACTGAAGTATCATTTTCGAGGGCATTCATTATCAAACAAGCAGAAAAAAGCAACATAGGAACAAAAAATAGGATCTACCACTTCTGTATCAATCTTCCAAAAATGAAAATATATATCTTATTTTCTTAACTAGGGGAGAAGTTTGAACGATGGTTTATTTATACATAGTTAGAGATGCGTGAAAATCGCAAATGCGATATACATGCGATGTGCGCAAATAAATGCGACATAGATACGATGACTGGACTTTTATGATATTTGTACGCAAATTTGCCTTTTCGACGGCAAAATTTGTACATTTTGTGCCGAGCGCAGTTTAAATGCTCCGCCGGCACTCACCCCTTAAAGCATGTGAGCGACTGGCCAGCTGCTAGTTGGCTGGGACTCTACCTGGCCGCAAACTACAAGTGGGCGCGGGCAAGCTACACCTCCGCCACTATATGTCTCATTCCTTAATTTATAATTGTTTTACAGCGTAATTATTTAAAATATTCTGTATTTTTTCATGTAACTATGTTTCACTACATTTTATCGTCATCTACCTCATTATGAAAATAAAAAAATAGACGCTACAAAACGATAAACTGTTATTGAAAGTGCGATAAAATTAAAATGAAAGTGCGATTTTCACGTATCTCTATAAATAGTGTATTTAAAAAAAACTTCATGGAGGCGGAGAAGTTTTACAACTTTTCATAGGTCATTCTGCCGGTCTGATACACAATATTTTTCGGAAAAAATTACTAATTTAAAAACGATTTCAGCTTTTCAAACAATTTCGCCTCAATTTTACGATCATGACAGCGACTAATACGGTTTCATGTACGGAAAATTATAAATTAATCAACGCTCATGTGTTTTTCTGCCTCCTCTTTGCCGTAATGCGTCAAATTCAGCGTGGCTAAAAGGCAACGATCATCATACAAGATAGAACAGAAGGAATGAACTCCATTGTCTCCTTTCCGACCTCTCTCTTCCCTCCCTTTTCTTGTTCCTCTCTTGGTGTGAAGCGAAGAAACAAAAGAGTTTCCGCGAAACAAATGAGCACCGTAATGGAAAACATGAAAACTATGTGGGCTTCCTCCCACCCTCTCCCGAGTCTCCCTTTGTGAATCCCCGCTCAATTGTTTAGATGACCGAGGGAGAACAAATGCGAAAATATGAAGGAATTCAGGATAAAGAGAAATCGAATTCAGGTAATATATTGTTTAGAGACAACGGAACGAGTTAGGCAGCCACACCGCTGCCTTGGATATTTGGGCGCGAGGTTGTAGGCAAGGAGTCAAATACAACAGGATGTATAGAATTGATTCGCCATTCATGGTTCCAGTTAAAATTCAATCGAGATGGTATTTTCTGCTTGCAAACTTAAAAGGAAAAAAATCGGTAGTGGTGACAGCGAAAACATTTTATCGTTCGCTATCGATATTATTCTTAGAAAATACAAAAACGCAACTTAAAAAAAATCTCCTGAGGGCTAATTAAATCCAAAAAAATGTCATTTCGTATTAGATACCGGGAAAAATATTCTCAAAAACCTGTAATTAATTGCGGAGATAGTGTATTAAGAGCTGGAGAGACCTTAGGTAAATTTTTATTTTTTTATTTCTAGGTTTAATTTCATCCTCGTTATCTTATTATTATTGTAATTGTATTTTCGGCCATGCTAGTACAACTCCGGGTTGCTCCTTGGCCTTCAGAAGCAAGGAGGAGAAAGTGTATTCTATTTTGGCACCCCACGACCTTTGGCAACCCTCAGAAATGGAATACCGCCGCCCGTACGTGAGAGATATTTTTTTGGTATTGGAAGCTATTTGGATGAAGCAGCTTTAGGACCGGATTGGAACATGCATACTAAACCTTCATAGATATAAAACGTTTGAAGCCAGAAAGGTGTTGGTTCGTGGGCGTAAATATGGAACGAAAAAAAAGTTCAACAATGGAAAAATGATAGCACGTTTCAGTTTTCGACCTCTACCTCATGAAATATTCCTCCGTCAACTTTTGAGCATTCAGGCGAAGAATGCAACGAAAACACTAGTCATTTCATAGAAGCTGGCATGGCTTTAACAACAATTTTCGGTAGCTTAATGGAGTCACCACCTATCTTTGTTCATAATTGGCTTGAAAACTTGAATCCAATCAGTGGATGATTGCTTTCATTGCGGGAACATTATCTTTTGAGATATGATCGCGAAAGAAGAAGAATTAGCTCTCAAAAAAGAAAAGTCAGCAAAATAGCTACGGTGAAACGCGAAAGTCGAAAAATATACATTTCAAAATTTCGTTTTTAGCGTACTCTGATCCTAGAAATTCCCTTTGTAACTGTATGTTCTCAGTTCAAGTTGAAAAATGTTTAAGTTCTTATATAAATTTTACCCCTAAATTCCTCTTGCATTTGCCTTCAGAGGATATGCTGAGGAAAAAGTCAAGAAGCTATGCATAACTGGTCAACTTGATGTATTATGAAGTACGACGGCATCACTGTCACAGGATTTGCTGCGCTTCTCACCGTTGTAGTTTCAGAAGCACGTTCCAACAAAGCATGGCCGTCATGACTCAGAGAGAGGTTGATTACATGGATGGAAGGCATGCTACCTGCACTGGGGTCTTCAGAATGTGAAATCACGCATTCCGTAGAGAGGAACAGCACGGCCTTCCTCCCTTCCGTCATTCTCGATATCAGGAGGATGGAGTGCATGGATGAAGGTGCCCAAAGGGACTACTCAGGTTTCCAATGTGGAGGCCATTCACGGCCTCTTTTCCTAGTCTCGTTAGAGCAATAACTCCACGTGACGTATTCAGGCATGAGATGCATAAAAGTCTACGATGAACAAAGCGGACACATATTTTAACCCAATCCTCACCAGCTAATGACGTGTGACCGTTTCTTTGAGTGTCTGCAGGTTACATGGTCGTCATGATTTCAATACTACTTTAAAATTATTTCACTAATAAGCATCATAACTTTGATAGAAACTATATTTTTTCCAACTTTCAGTTTTTGAGTGTATTTAATCATTATGGCAGACATTATAAAGTTAATCACGAAGAATAAGACTAAACTAGTATGAACAAGAGGTAAAAAATGAAACTTTTGAGTGCCAGGCCATTCTACTGACAACAACAGCATAACTCGTATTTCAAATAAGGAATTGAATACATAGATCATTCATAATAAAATTTCTACATAAGGACGAAGCTAACACATTCGTCACGAAAATGTATCCAATTCTTTCTTATATACGGCTGAAATTATATTTTTCCTTAAAGGAAGAAGTTACCAATTCCCCAGAAAATCATGACACAAGATGCAACAATGCCCCAGTTTCTCCGATCATGTCAGCAGAGTTAAATGTTTCAGGCCTTTAAAAATATATTTAGGATATATAGCAATTTTGAATAAAGCCTATTTGAACAAAGCCGAATAGGTATTCAATAGTTAAAAAATTTAGAAATGCTTATCAGATAAATTTCAGAGTCTGTAGTTAAAGTATTACTTTCCATGGGAAACAGTAAAGGAGATAGAGAGAGAAAATGTATGGGTGTATCTCACTGACCTATTATGATATAAAAAAACTTTCAATAGTAACTCAACCTGAAAACATTTTGAATGAGAATAGTTTTTGGACGCCCCGAGGGTTAATGCAATTCTCCATCGAAAAGGAATTCCGCAGATGTACCTATGCATTTTTTTCGTTATGTTTTAGTAAAGTTAATATAAAATGAGGACCAGACCTACTGCAATGCTACATGGGCACTTCCCAAGACTGGAATACCTACCTAAATATTTTACACAGCCATTTGCGAATTTGTCGCTTTGTAGGCTTCGAAAGATCTTATTAAACTTTTCTCATAAATGCGATCCAGGTATTCATTAATTCATATCCAAGAGGCAAAGCAGGCTATTCTTGGGAATATATAAATATTTATAGAGATTTAAATATAGATACTGCAATCTGATATTGAATATTTAATACAAAAATAAATCAAATGCCTCCATTCCTGGATATTTACTTTGTCATCATTACCCATTTTTCATACGGATAATTTAATACGTATATCAATAGTTATAAGACTTATCAGAGAAAGATCTATAACCGAACTGTACATTAAGTCCCTCCTTGGTCATTCAATAAGTAAAAAAAGGAGATATCTGAGTTTTCGTTCGTATGGTTCAGGGCATACTGCATTTCTCTTCCAATTTCAAAGCAAATGCGAATTACTGCGATATAAGTATCGGGCATACACGAGGAAAAAATTATAACTTTTGACGCTGAAAACAACAAAAACCCAAAAAAACTAAGGCATTTTTCCTCCGGCCTTTGTATTTATTTCCTTAAAACTGAACAAGAGATAAGGCTCATTTTGATTCCTACCTATTTAATATAAATCATATATCATTTTTTGATTTTTTTCTTGCTCCCTGAAATACCCTTTATAATTAGGAAAAATCCTCTCTTAGCCGCATCGATTTCCCCCTTCCTTTACAGATTACCTAAAGATACGAAGGCAGATTTCCTTTTGGCCCATTTCCAAGAAATCGAGTCTTCCCTAAGAAATACAGATAAGATCAGTTCATATCCATTGACTCCTAAAGATAGCATATCTATTCAACGTTAAAATCTCTTTCAAATGAATATTGTTTCGATGATTCTAATATATATATATATATATGACCAAGGATTTTCGAAACCACCAGAAATAAGTAGGATATCTTTTGAAGTACCATCTTATAGTGATTTACCCTCCTTGATATTCCTGCAGTGATATCGGGTATTGCAGACGTCTGCGCAATATAAGTTCTATTTTGACATTCAGAAAACTTCTACAAAAATGGATGAAGCAGCTGTGGCTTACGTATTAGTGCAACACAGATGTATACGGTAAACATCGCCATATTTCGTACAAGCCCGAGCTAGGGGAAGAGTTTCCGTATTATTCTTTATGGATCACTTTTTAGGTCAACTTCGGGTCCGATCGCTTGCAATTCGACGGGAAGTCTCAGAGCATTTATGACACTAACCACATTTTACTGCCGACCCCGGGGAAATTCACAATTCTTTACAACCGAAAGCTTCGGAAACATTTCCAAATATCCGCAAGCACGTGTTTACGCGGAAAATCACGACTCTGGGATTTATGGAGTCGTAATATGGCAGTCCACAAAGGGCTGCCTGTTTTGTCTTGTTTGCTATCGAATGCGATCGACATATTTCCGTAATACGCATTGTTATTGAATTTTAGCCCAATTAATGCGAGATGGAAATAGACTGCTTAATTGTAAATATGTATAGTAATACTATAATTATAAATCAATTAGCGGAGCGCTTAGCCTTGTAGCAATGCTCATTCGCATATACCAAAAAAAGGAATACCTACAATATGTATTTAACCCTTAGCTCAGGGTCTATATTAACGAATAAAAACATTGAGACTAGTGCTGATTAAAAGTTATTTACTTTTTATTGTTCAATGCTGCATAGGTGTTAAAATCGGAATGCATATAGTATATACTTTAAAGTCATGATTACGCTACGTTCTTCATTAATTTTGCAATTAAGTATCAAAATGCTTTGGGCACATAAAATGCATTCTTCCAACCATAAAGAACTTTCTCGAGAAAAAACTCATCGAGAGGCGGAATCGATCTAAAATTGCTTTATTTTCCATGACACTGCACAGAACACAGCACTATCCGAGATCCACATTATCGTGAAACGTATTTCATAGGTTTGTGATAGAGGAAAATATGCTCTCGCGGTTCATCGTGACTGTCGAGTGAAGGAATTGAGGTTTCTGCAATTCCAAAACCACTGAAAACTCTCAATCCAGTTCTTCAGACATCCGTAACTGTGACTTTGATGATTTCGTGATTGCATTTTAATGAAATGAGATTCACACGAATGAAAAGAGAACGAATGAAAGAGAACACTGGAAAAATTCTCGAGTCAGATTAATCTCATATTTATTACTATCAATGACGAGGTATTTACGAGATGAGTTCACCAAATCGTGTGGAATCGAGCGACACTCCACTTGAGATTTTCCTGCGTTCAAGCGATAGTCAAATCGCTCGACACGCCCGTGGGAAATATGAAAAATGCTCCCACGAGCCTCCCAAACGATATGCAATCCATGTCTAGGAGCAATTCCTTCTTAGAAGAAATAATTGATGGCCACTAGGAATCTTAAACCAGTGATAAAGAAAAATTGAAAGATTATATGACAAAAAAAAAACGAAAAAAATTTATATTTCACTAGCCTAACCGATCTTCCATTTCTATTTAATTTGTCCTCCTAAAAATAAAAAAATGAGAAATGTTCGTGAGACATGAAAAAAAAGAGACTCGTTCCTGAAAAACGCTGCGCCACGACTATGGCAAACCACTAGCCGGCTAAATCAATCTTGACAGCAGAGCACCGCGCGGAAGCCGTCTTGAGGTCGCACGGCGCAGAGAAGACAGAAGAAATTATATTTTGCCCCAGGAAAGCTTCTACATCCAATACTACAGCTCCAGAGAACCATTTGGGAGACAAATATTTGATCCATGGCCACATATTACGTGATTTTCACGTTCAGCTCCCCGAGTACTCGGAAAGAAAAAAGTCGAGTCTTTGGATTACCTCGATGGAGGGGATTTTGTTCTCATTCGGAGTAAAGAGGGAATACACTTATATCATAGTGCTCAAGGGGTCAAATTCCCAAAAGTGCCTAGGTGAGAAATGCAAGAAAAAAGTGTTTACCTATTGTTCTGAAACTATCTATCAAAGGTCTACAATAATAAAGGAAACTTTCAGCAATATAAATTACGAAGAAATCGAGAGAAGTGGCTTCATCATTGTTTCCCGAGCTAAAGAATTCAAAAAAAAAGTTCTATGAGAAGAAACACATGTTTAATGTAAAAATGCAAAAGGTCAAAGTGACAGAAAATTGTACCAATCCCGAAAATGGAAGTGAGAATACGACAAATTAAAGCAGTTACTAAATTACTAAGCAAATTAAAGCACAAATAAGGAGTATAAATTGGGTGCAGTTATAGACATTATTACGTAATGCGGCTCAATTTCTTTGAGATTCCTAGCCTAAAGACAAGACGTCTTCATAAACAGTTATCTTCTAAAAATAAATGATATGAAATTCAAGCTTAGAAAAAAAAAACAAATCTAGAATAGGCGGTAATACGTTCTTAAACGTTTTTAATCAAATAAAAAATGAAATACCACAGCAATAGGGATACTAAAGGTTCAAACAGAGAATAAAAGTGAGGGTACATATAAGGAAAACGATTTATAATTCTTCACACATATCGAGACCAAAGTCGTAAGTTGCAGTTCCAATAGTTATCAATCGACCCATGTCTATTAAGGCGAAGCAACCTAGCAATCTATTATCACAGTAGATCAGTGTGTTCCAGCATTTTCCCTCCCATTCCCATTGATACAAATGTGTTTTTTTATTAAAATATATAATCTATTTCCATAATATTACATATATATTTGTATAAGGATCATCTGTCGTTCTCATTCAAAGAGCCATAGTTATTTAATAGTTAAGACGCATAAGGGGTTAGGATAGGGACAATATTCTCAGATTACTTCGCGTTCGATGACTTCATGGGGGGTAAGGTTAATGTGTCACATCTTCTCAAATGCAACCTACCCAAAACTTCCATCTAATACATTCACGTAGAAAAATCGGACAAATACTGGGGTAATAAAGACTATATCAACTATATTCTACTGGAAACTAATGTTAACACTTATTAGTAAACTAATTTTTTTAAACTTTTCAACGGCTACAGGTAGAAACCTAACGCTTTTTAGGTATTTTGACTTACTGAAAATAGTTGAATGGAACAGAATATGAAATGATGTCGCCAACTCAGTAGTCATTACTTTACTCTATTTGTAAATTACAAGAATATTTTACGAAAGGAGTCTCTTACGATACCTTCGCATACGAGGAAACTTGTCGTGAATGCATTAAAATTGCATGCATTCTTTCAGTTTCCGTCGGCATGCGAGCTCTTCCGACCTGATTCGGCGAGATCATATTCACCATCATCTGAAAAGGTTTCATGCCGGAATATTGCTTATAAAGAATTCCGCCAGACTATCCGACGATTTTTCATGAAGTTCACGTCTTTCTACGTTTCTAGGAAAGACATTTCTCTCCCTTATCTCAATTTTAACCTCATCTCCATTGGGAGGGACTGCAAGATTTCTTGAGATTATTTCAACTTTCAGTAGGTAAAACACTCTGTCATTACCAATAACAGCGAAATCCCGGTGAACACATCAAAATTGATTAGTTACAGTGTATGATTCACCCAAGAATGCAAAAGAGTTGGAATCATTTCCAAGTGTCTAGCGTTCCTAAAATTTTAAAGATATTTAGGAAGCTAATGTAGCTAATTCCAGATTCAACGAAAGGCAGTCGTATAACATGAATATTTTCATAATTTAAACGACGTCATTAGAAATGCAATGGATAAAGAAGAACTCGGATTGGATGAAGGGTGTCTTGTTTTACGGGCGCATAGAAAAATACATCACAGATACATTTTCAAAATCAGGTTATTTTTTTCGGGGCAAAAAACTCTTAACAATATGACATATAATTTATTTATTTTTATCTATTTATTTATTGAATCATTCAAAAACAGCCAAAACGGTCTTTAAATTGAATAGGCAACTAAAAATCTGCAGCTTTAACAAATATAAACTATAAAAAAACTATAAAAAGGATATAAAAAAGAAAAAAGGGATTCAGAAGATGGCTTTTCGAAGCTGCCTCTTGAATGATCTGATGGGCGTTGAAGATCCAGGGAAGGGTGAGTAGTCGAAATGGTATTGAAAGAGATAGGGCGTCTGTAAAAAGTGACCACTGAGAGAGAGAAAGACGGAATTTAGGTTGGTGTACTAGGTGGTTATTACGGAAGGAGCGGGTGGGAATGTGGAGTGAAAAGAAAGGCAGTATTTCTGAGGATCGGAACTTGCCATTTAAGGCATTGTAAATGAAAGAAATATCATGGAAATTCCCCCGGGAGGATAGTGGGACCAGTGATAGGGCAGACATTACTTCAGAGCGAGAAGAATTACGGAGGTGAGGAACACGGTGTTGGACTACTGAAATAAAGAAATTAACAGGGCATTCAAGAATTTTAAGGTTGGAGGGACAGGCAGTGGAGTAAATAACGGAGCAGTACTCGAGGACTGGAAGAACGCAACCGGTGAAAATAGTTCTCATGGCGATTGGATCGGTAACAGTAGTGAGTCGATAAAGAACTCCCACGACTGACATGGCTTTGATTTCATTTTGCTGAGGTGCGGAAGAAAAGTTACTTTGGGGTCGAAAGTAACACCCAGTTGGAGGAATCTATGGGAACAATTTCATTAAAAATAGTGTATTTATAAGGAGTGAGGCTGCGTTTTAAAGAAAAAGGTATGTATTTTGATTTGCTTGTATTAATATTGAGTTGCCACTGAAGGTACCAGGCCTCGAGGGAGTGAAGGGAAGACTGCAAAGACTGATAGAGTCAGAAGTATTCTCAACCCTTCTGAATATTTTGCAGTCGTCTGCAAAGAGGAGAATTTCGCATGCGTTAGAAAGTGCACAGCTTGTAATATCGTCAATGAAGAGGGAAAAGAGAAGAGGTCCGAGAACGCTGCCTTGGGGGACGCCTGAAAGGATAAGGATCTTTGGAGAAGGCGCTCCGTCAAGAACAACTCGCTTAGTGCGGTAGGTTAGGAAATTCGATAGTATAGATAAGAAAGAGCCGTGGATATTGTGGCGATGAGACAGTCCTTTGGAAGCAATTGAAAAATTAAAATTCGCACTCCTATAATAAGTAAAATGTCACGCATGGAGCATTTTTATGATGAAGATGTGTAGTAAACGAGCAAAATTTACATTTACTTGCAAACAGTGGCGTATCCAGGATAGGGACAAGGGGGGAGCTTAGTGGGGTTAAAAATTCCAGTAGTAGTGGGGGTCGGAAAAAATTACCATTCTATATAGTGTAAACTGGATACCCAGTTCAGGTGAATTTTCCTTCCTCGTCTGCCTCATGAAGCCACCGCCACTAATGCCGCCGCACCCTTAAATATACCACGGAAAATATGGTAAATGGATAGGCTATAAGTAGATAGGCTTGCGTATTCGCCGCGATAGTCTAAAATCTGTGGCCCAATTACTACTCTGTGTGATTATTCTCATTGTAAGTCATATGAAAAACGACTTTTTATCAAAAATATATCGTGTCAAGAATGCACCTCTTGTTTTCATACAAAAAAGGACTATGCAGCTGGAAAATCTATATTTTTTAAATTAGCGTGGACCTACAATCGAAACAACTTCCACTGATGACGAGAAAATTCTAGTCCTTATTACTTAAAGTATTAAAAAAATTATATGATTCTCATAAAGGGACGCTGTAAGATCTTCTCATACCGACTCAGTATAGAGATAAAGAGAATAATTCAGGGAAACGTGGACTAATGACTGACTTCCTAACACCCACCGAGAACGTCTAATGGAACAAACCGTGACGCTGATGCTAATGCAACACCGACAGCGGCGCCGTTGCATGTTGGGTCGCTTAAATTCGATTAATGCAGAGAAAATAATATGCCTTTTTAAAAGAACTTGGCCAGGGCGTTGAAAATTGAAGGAAAAGGGCTGACTGAATCTGGATACGAGACATTCAGTATTAGATGTCTTGCTGGAATTTTTGCTCCAAGCTCTTATGGTGTCGATACTAAGATACGCAGTACTGAAAGCTAATACTCATATTTACTTTGATAATGTATGGCTTAAAATATCCTCAAAGTGAACCAAATCTCGCAATCAGTTAATATCGTGGGGATCGAGTTTGTGAAATGGCTGGATTGTGGGCTTCCCACACGTGGGCCCGGGTTTTATTCCCGTAACGGGTAGAGATTTTTCAGACGCTACCCTACACCCGCCCGAGAGCTTAGTGAAGGATACTTCAAGCACAGCACCCCGTCCGTCGGGTGGGACGTTAAGCCTTGGTACCCTTGGCGCCTTTCGTTCGGAGTTGGCTAATGCCGACGCCGGGTTGCTGTCCACCATTGCATCCCTACCCTTCCCTCATGGCGCATGACCCTGGGTGTCAGTCTACTCCTCCAGGCTTACTCGCTTATCAGGCTCTTCCACACTCCTCTCTAATAAGCCAAATCAGTACCAACGGTCTATTCCTCAAACAATTAAAAGTCTTTTCATTACATTTTAGTGCATTTTATACTGTGCTTGGAAAAAGCGTATTTTTTTAAAACAAATTTTAATTTGTTTTTCTTTTCATTCCTTTTTTTTGAGAGCACATAAGTGAGGAACAGTGGCGTAACTAGCCATATGCTTTGGGGGGTGGGGGTGGATGGGATAGCTTTCCCACCCACTCCATCTCCCCACTCTATCTACTCCTTCCCCCCAGGCAACAGGGTTTCCGGAAAAAAATTTGAAATGCAGTTATTATATGTCAAAACTAAACAATGGTTTTTAATTATTTTTATATTTGTCTGAGGCTTTGGGGAGGATCTATCGCCTTATCCCCCCCATAGTTAAGCCACTGGTAAGGAATGTATAAGAGAAGCATAGTAAGAATGAGTATGAGGAGTTAGAAAGAGAAAGAAATGACTGTAGCGTGGCGACGAATTAAAAAGCGGAAGGATAGAGGAAGGCGACATCACACTCAGGGGAGTGGGTGGACACCTCTGTCGAAAGGAGTATGAGGGGAGGGGAGTAGGAGGGGTAGTTATGGTGCTTGGTAGGGAAAGGGAAGGAACAGCTGGAGGGGTGTGGGGAGAAAGGAAGGAGCCGGGAAGATGAGGAAGACACGAAAGTGCTTCGCGAAAGGTGGGCAGCTTCTCACATGCACCGAGTCCATAAAAAGTGGGAGGGCTTAAAGGCTCTCTTCAAAGATGAGGGGAGTAGAGTGCGATTAATTCTTAACACGAGTGGGGGGCTTAATCCCGGGAACGGATAAGTATCTTCTTCCCGCTTTATCACGTGGGTGCTCGAAATGTCCATCCGTTTTCCTCTTCTTCGTAAGACGTTTCCGTATGTTGCATCGCACTAGAGAATTTTCTTATCCGTCATCACTGTCCTCAAAGTTGGAAATATTTTTAATGAGAGTGTGGTGTGGCTTACGCGAGACAGGAAAAAGAATCCTCCAGGCATTCCTTAAGAAACCGTCTTGATAGCCCAGGGGATCACGTTAATTTAGTTTTTAATGAGACTCCTTAAAAAAATGGTTGATATCCATGGTTATCGTCGCAAGCTAATAAATGAGTTAGGTTGGCGTAGGGCGTCCTTTACACGAATAGCCTATACTACGGGTCTTAGTTCAGAGTACGGCAAGAGGAGAAACATCGTAAAAGAAACTTAAGTACTCACTTGTGCGCATAGGACTAGAATCAATGACAGTGGTTAACTGCTAAGTTAACCGGAGACTGATTAGTGTTCGTTGCTAAGAACAGGGTAAAAGCGGGGAATATAAAGAATTCGTTGTTCAGAGTAGCGTATCGCTAACGGTGAGATTCTCACCCCTTTATCCTACTCTTCAATTGATCATTACACCAGCAATCTCATCACCTACACTAGCGGGACAAATTACATCAGCTATCAGCCACCTTTCCAACAAATAACCCAACGGACAAATATTTTCTCACAGGCCGCAGAAACTTGCACGCTACGTGCCCGACTCTACGTGATCAGAAGCGCGGCGTCAAAATTCGGATTCACTGCGGTGAACACACGCGGCGAGCGTTACGGGAGGATTATCGGATTAATGGACGGCCACAGAAATCGTTACGATTTAATATGATGGAAGCGTCCCTTAAATTAAATGCTACGCTTGGTTCATCCCGTGATGGGAATCCACGGGCTGGCGCAAAACGATTATTGCACCAGATCGTACCTACTTAGCTTTCGGTGCGGAGGGGGAAGGGGTTGGAGAGTGGGTCGACTTATACCACGTGCTGAAGTAAATTGAATTTCTGTCGCGAAGTTTTATTTTTCCCTTCATCCTTCCCGATAAGAAATTGCATGGATTATTATTATAAAAAAATCACCTCGCTGAAATGGCAGTCTCTCGTAAAGAGAGAGAGAAAAGGTTTAAGAGACGGATTGAATTAGATCCGAAGAAAATTGCGGTGGTGAAAAATATTTCTGCGTAGAATCCGTGGATCATTTTTGGCGATCATTAGCTGTGGAAACGGAAAAAATATCCTCTAATAGGCTTATGAAGTAGAGCTCCAAGACATGTCTGACCCCAATCAGGAGCGATCGGTCGGGCGCGTATGTGTCGTCAATCTAAGAGGCTTATTAATAACTGTAATTGGATTTATAACCATCGTAAATATATCCGCAATGAATAGTATGCCTAAAAATGGCCAATTGGAATTCATGACTTCAAAATTAGCAGTTTATATTTTTATAAAACAAATATAGCCCATTTAAGTGCCATGCAATAATAATAAACGAAAAAAATGGTTGGTTTCTAAGCAAAGAACTGAAATGATATAAAAGAAAAAACGAAATATGATGATTTTAGTTTCTCTTTTTATTTCTAGTTCCAGTGATCAGACTTCACGGATAAATTTTCAGATAGCGGTATCACTGGATTTATCTTTTATGTTTTAACTAGCTATGGATAAGTTTTTGATATTAAATGGAAAATCAACATTTGATATGTGCAGTTAAGACTATAATGGGCTATGGTTTGAGTGTCGAAAAGAATAAACCTTATTCGGTCTAAAAAATAAGGTATAAGTGAAGGGATATAAGTTTGAGTAAATACCGATTGAAGAAGATACTAATTTCGAAAACGGATACCAATACTAAGCCATAGGTCAGTAAATTTTCACACACACACTCAGCCATCCCTCCTCCCAGAGCCATCTCCCAGTTCGAGGTTTTATTTTTGGGGGTGTCTGAAAGCTTAACCCAGGGCTGGAACCCGAAAACCTATGATCAGAATCCAAGCCCTCTACCCACTTCGATACTACCTCACTACTTACCACTCTTCATTTTTCTATCGTCGATAAATACATATTTCTTTTTAGCACGTCTCGAACAAACATGAGTGTTTTATTTAATAACAGATAATTTCATAGCGGACGTCGGAAGCAGTTTCTATGCGTCCATCATGCATAATCAATTCGCATGAAATATTCGAGAATGCTAATACTTGAGCAAATGCAAACTACCTCTGGCTTTGATCACTGAATGGAAGAAGTTATCCAATCGAAGGTTCATGCCTGCATCACAACCGATTTTCATATTTACGTCGAAAGTTTGGACGCCTCCGGAGGCGTACGGGAATCAGCACGAATAATATAATCCGCTTCAAATCTAGCGGGCGACGGCTGCGATGGAGTATAATCCGCTCCGAGGAGACAGTTGAACGAAGAGATCTCATCGTTTCGTCGGAAGGAATGCGGTCGGAGGCGGCTGGGAGGAAATGGAGCAACACAACCCACCCTCCAAATACTTGCGAGTGACATTCCGAGCCGAGGGATCGGAAATAAAGCACTCAATTCTAAAAAAAAATCTGTATGTTTGCGCCAGGATAAGAAGGGAGGGATTTTCGAAGACCTACCTAGATGAGGGATTTAGCTCGTGAGGCTGCCAGAGTACCAGCTTTGCAACATAAGATTTTGGGTAAAAATCCCGGCAGAGTCGAATAATATTGAGTTAAATTCTATCCGCATTACGACACCAAGCGGTAAGCGCCTCAAAAGTACCAAAAATCCACTCGCAGTACCAACCCGTTTGACTGTTGTTAGACTTTTCTTGAGAGCAAAACGAATAAAAAAATCTTCGAATCCATTAATCAAACAAGAATTCCATTCCCGTCACCACCCACGTGACCCTCCTTGATTCGTGGTCGGGCAACTCAATTAATGCCCAATCTACCATAGGATTGAGTGTCTGCCGTTTTTCACCACAGAAAAATCGCCTGTGAGCTTATTTCAAGGTTTGATCAATGAAAGGCATCACAATCGATTTTGCTTAATGCGATGGTGCTTTTCCATGTCACTGGCAGACATGTACTACTTTGTTTCAGATTTTAAAATTTCATTGCCAGTCAGCGGTTATCATCGAATGATGGGACATTAATAAGCATGATCGGAAGTCGACTTCGAATTACAAAAGTACACAATTCCTGACAACCGAAGGCCTTTATTTCACTTTTGTATGATTATAATATAAAATAAAGAACAGCCATTTATTGCCTTATCCGTCAAAAGCGATGAAATAAGATAATTATTTTGCATAGTTACATACAAAAGTTCGAATGCATAGTTACAAAAATTCGATGTTCCCTAGAGCAGTGAAGGACTTACATAAATGCCACGTCGAGCTCTGGCGATCAAATCTCTTGCAAACGCGCCAATTTTTTTTAGTAGTCCCTTACAGGTGAACGGCTTTTGTCCTCACACTTCTCATCATAAGCCTTCAAAGGCGATTTACGGAGTGGCATGAAGATGGAAAGGAATCATACAAATCCAAGTCGGTGTATTACTCCGACCAAAAAACTTCGGTTTGCAAATCGACCATCGCAATTCACATGGAGAATATACAATGCGGAAGATGACCCATCCATATCTCTCAAACTACCTCTGGATCACTCTCTCTAATGTGGCGAATAGATAGAGCCGAAAGGTCACTTTCCCCGTAATTTCCCACGCAACTGAAGGAAAAGGGCTAGCAATAACCCAGACTCTCCCGCTATCTGACCGGTTTATTGGGAAAGAAGAATGGAATAAAGCATCTCTTAACCCATCAGATGAGAGAAACTTTGGATAAACTGGAGAGCCGAGCACAAAGTAGCATCCCCTGGGGTTTGGGGAGTGCCTACCTGCCTGAGACCCTCCCTTATCGTGGGTTGGGGGGTGGAGAGTGCCAACTCCTTACCGCTACCACAGCCACAATCATCCCCCGCCCCGTCCATCCGCTGGGGGCTCGTGCATAACTTCCACGATAGCTTACGACCCGCCATTAACCGCCGCGACCCATCCCACCTCATCACCGTTCCCAAAATCTCCAAGCTCCCCACGGTTAGGGGAGGAGTTCCCCGGCTGGCTCCATCCCCAGTCCCATCAAGCGGACCTTAGCCTTTCCCCCCCACCTTCCCTGGCCATCCAGCCATCTTCGTGTAATATATAACCGCTGCACGCGTCCCTTTATGCCAGGATATATAGCCGCTGATGCCCAGTGCCCGAATGCGGCGTCACAGGAAGTTCGCGAGCCCTCCTCCCACTCATCCGAAGGACCTCCTCGGAGCGGTCTAATGCATTCTGAATAGGGTGCGCATACCTAAACCATCTTTCACCGCGGCCCTCCTCGCGAGGTTGACCTCTCCGACTGTGCGGGCTTCAAATGAACAGTCCAAGTGAGTCTGTCTGAAGTGGAGTCAACTAAGCAGATATACCTACGCTTTCATGTAAACAACCACTTTCTCAATAAGGTAGAGTCGGCTGTAGTAAGTTTCCACACTATTTAATTCAATCTACCGGTTTCAATGTTTAAGCGTCGTTATAAAGAGCTGTCTCGTTGATAATGAGGTGTAAACGTTGAAATATGTTGATTAAATTAAATAGAGAGGAAAATACTGCAGCTGTTCCTATCTAATCGCAATGAATTTCCACGGAGTGAACTCGTCAACAATCGATCTGAACCACTTTATTTTTGGAGGCCAAAACTTGCCTTCACTCTGAAGAAAAATATCTGTGGGAATAAAACTAAAAATGTTGGCGTTAATTTCTGTTACGATTAACCCAAACAGGCGTTCGAGTCGTTTCCCGGAAAACATTCAGCTCTAATTATTAATATAAACAACTCACTCTAGCAAATATTTACGATTAATTCGAGTGAAATGCATAGCTATGAAGAGTACCAAATGGGAAAATTAGAAAGGGACACAAACTTAGGGATTGTAAGCCCTTATTATCCCAAATACTCTTTCGAATGATTGTTTCCTGGGTAACTCTAAGCTCTATATATTTATTTTAATATCTCACTCAATTTTCAACGTACCGAATGAAAGATGAGCACCGAAAGGAAGCGATTAAATAATTACCACGGCTACAGGAAGTTTATTTCAGCGCTTTAGTAAAGTAGAAATTCTCTGAACGGGAAAATATTAAAGTGGATAAAAAAATTGTCTTTGCCGCAGTGCGAAACCGGGGAACTTTTTTATCGTTTTTACGCTTACCTACATTATCCCCATTTTTTGCACTATTTTCTCAATTTACTGAGGCTTTAACTGAAGCATGATTAAGTATTATCCGAGAATTTTGAAAAAAAATTAACTTACGGCTACCAGAAGTTAATCACCCCAAAGATTAACTTATAAATCTAAGTGCGCGTATATTATTTTTGATTGTGGTGGTACAGAATCAGTTTGTGCAAAGGAATAAAAAGAAAAGAATGTAAAATTTTTCATCTCACGATTTCCTAATGTTGGCCATGGTTTCTGCATAAGAATCATTTGCCATTATCAAGGAAATAATAGTAAATGATAATGATATATCATTTGCAAACCATTGTCAGTTAATTGAAGTGCGAAATGTATGCACACCTCCGGTTGTATGAAACTAGTCGTCTAATTAAGAGAACTTTGAGTGAATATCGCGTACAAGTTCATTGTATAATCAGCCATGAATTGTGACTAGTTTGATGGCGAAAGTAGGTACTCAAAATTTTTGCATGTTCAAGGCGTATCATATTTTTCAGATTGCATCGACGGCAAATATTTTCCAGGTTAACGAACTTAAAAGAATATATCCGAAACTTTACAGCAAAAATTGACTCATCGTTCCCTCCCACATACTCTGCTCGACTTTCGCAAGGGCCCCACGTATAGGGGAAAGTAGAACGTTGAATTTACGGGACGAAGTTAGCGGTAAATTCGTAAACAAGGGCGGATACGGCAAAGGACACTCGGAGCGGTGGGCTGTTTCAACAACAAGGCCACGTGACTGCTTGTTTTCCGAAGTCTGAGACGCGTCAGGCGCGATACTCATCCCTGTCCCCACGAATGGATGCGACGGAGCGAAGTGGCCTTCGGGAAGACTGTCGGACGCCACTTTGTGGGGAAGCGGTTAAAAGTTACGGCGCCATCAATTAACCGGTTGGCCAACACTCTCACCCCATCCAGGGGGTGAGGCCATGAGTCGGCGCCATTTATGCAAGCACCCAAGCGGGCAAAAAGTAGGAAACCCGGCACGAGTTGCGGGAAGTACTTGGCACGCACTTTGATCCCCCCATACAGCCCGTTGGCTCGCTAAAAAGCCATCCCGTGGTCAGACGGCCGCACCGCCTTGATTTGCTTGCGCGGGCCTCCCTGGTTGGGACGTTGATGTTTGACCAAGGTGTCAATCAACATTAGCGTCGGTAAACAGGGCTGAACAGTTTTCCTTCTTCCGGCCAAGCGGGAGCTTCCAGAAAGTGTTCGCTTTCCATCCTTGACTGCTTAGATTAAAGCTAACAAAATGAATACATTATTACAGTCCACCGGTTGATGAGATACTCACCGGCTCCCTTCATGGAATCCTGAGATAGATCCTCCATCATTTCGTCACCGAGTCCTTCTTCGAGAAGACTATACCTAGAAGATAAATCATTTGTATTAGTCTAACAATATATTTTAAAATAGAATTTTAATGGGCTGATTATAACTATAAAATAAGTATTAAGTAATCGCAAAAATTTTGGAGGAGACGATACCATATGCTTTAGCAACCATGAAAAATGCAAATATTGCAAATTAATTAGAAAAAAATACGAAATTATACATGTATTTTTAGGGATGGGTCATAATATCTGCCAATCCCTAGCCCAAATCCATCGATTCCCCAAGATTCTAGGATTCGAATGCGGATTCGATACGATTCAAACTAGAACACAAAGGATTATAAATAATACCCTTATCTTACACTTACACTGCGAATGACTTGTAAATTAATGCTACCAATCGTCCTTTCGGTAATTAGAATCTGGTAGCGCAATAGCTCACTCTAAATAGAAAATATTACAACTTCGAATTCACTATTGTTTACATTTGGGCTTACCTGCGTTTCCCGGTTTCGGGATTTTGAAAACGTTCACGGACTTTCTGAAATTGTTTTTCTCGCGTTCTACGCCAGCAACGAACGAGCGCTTCCTGTGGGTATATATGGGAACTGGGAGTGGCATTGCTCAGCTACCTGATAATTGCTCGTGAAACATGTCCTCCTGAAAGTGATTATCATGCATGCAGCCGGTAAATTTTCAACACTCAATGATTTTTTTGAATATGATTTCGGTATTTGATAAAACTTCCAGAAATATTTGATTTTGGATTCGTATTCGTGAAAATTGCGGGTTGGACCCATTCTTAATACATATAATGACTAGTGAGCATCCTATTCTAAATAATGTTAATTACCCATCTCTCATTTCAGTATTTTATTCTGCATTCTTTCAAAATTTCATAAATGCACATAGAAGAGAACGAAATTTAACAATTAGAGGAAGAGATAAAATGGAAGCATACTGAAGACAGGTACAACTTCACAGAGGGTGAACAGCCAGGGGAATGATGTGGAGCAGTGACTGATGGCCTGACCGACATAGTCTGGTATTTAGTAAAGACATATGTTCGATGTCGGGCGGTGGTTGATATATGGAGTGCCAATTCACGTCAATGCGGCTCAGAGGGAGCATTTAAATTGCTGTACTTGTCACATTGGGCATCATGATGCTGAATTCTAGTGGCCTTCAATCATTGATACGCTGATTACGAGGCAGGGATCAGCTCTTAATCCACTATTCTCCGCTTGAAATGCACTTCATCACTGTTCGGTGGCTAAACGAAGTCCGTGGCCAAACATTCCTAGACGGAGCTTTTCTATCGAGTAAATGAAAATAAGGTAAGATCTTCGCGTTCCAAACCGCTTCAAAAAAGGCAGAATTTGGTCAACTACTTAATAAAGCCTAAATTTATTGGCAAAGTAAACTCAGGCGTAAAATATATACGTTCCCAATTATAAAATACATTTTCTACTTTGGACTAGCTATCAGTTTCAGTGAGATTACGCGCTTGCAATTAATTACGCGTTTGAATGATAATAATCATGTCCGTGTAATTTTGAATATAAATAAGTGATATCCGATTATGATTTAATATAAAAAAACGATTTCACATAACTTGCATTTTAAATTTTTTTCCTCTTTAAAAATGAAGATTAAGAGAGAAAAACGACAAAAATTCTATATGGGCTAACAAAAGAATAGTCGATACTAAAATTGATATTGCAGTAAATGCTAATTGAGAGAAAGCAGTCCCGTGAAAATGGTTAATATTGCACTCTCAATTGTGAAATTTGCGAATTTGAATAAATTAGCGAATGGGCGAAAAAGCTTGAATCTTAACTGAATGAATTTATAAATGCGTGCAAAAAAATTTTCTGTATAAAATATATCCAGAAAATCTTCAATTACAACATTTTAATATCTTTTTGTTATTTTTTAAATTTTTGAGGAAAATTTAAATATGTGTTACATATGATACTTTATGGTTATACACAGCGTTTACTTTAGATGGATTTGTATCACAGATTTTGATATTTTCCACAAAAGGCTTCAATTTCACATACTCATCGAAAACTTCTCATTCGCGCCCGTACCTTTACTAATGACATATATAGATATCACTCGGGTAAATCATCTTACTCGTTTCTCATGCGGGGAGCTGCCTTCCTTCAACATAATTAGAAGCTGATAACCCTTCGCGCCTATTAAATGCTTCGAGAACCACATAGTATAACGACGGGTTGTATCATATCTGATACACTATGCGTTAGAGAGGAAGAATTGTGCCCTTCAGAAATAACCGACAATGAGTGTAATGTATCATATATGATACAAAATGCAGTGAAAGGTTTACATATTTCCTCCCTCAGAAAAACTGGAATGCTATGCGGAATTGATTTTAAAGGGATTCAGAAGAAAACGATATTATACTTAAGATCATAGGTGGGTAATAGTCCACCCTGGACCATAAGCTAGCTTGAAGGCGTCCTACCTGGTGTGTTACATGAAAATATAATGTGCTAACAGTTAGATGTTCCATGAAAAAGGATGATGAAAATGGAGGAATATCAAATGGAAAAGCTATGTTGGATTGAAGGAAAGGTATGATTAAGAAAAATAGTAATGCAGTCATATGTAGTAGTCCTATGGGAAGGACGGAACCCGGAACCCTAAGGCACACAATTACACAGAAAACACATGTTATAAAGAGATAACATTAGGTTTGATTCCCCACAAATAATGAGATAATGACTTATACAAATGTTAAATACACTTGGTCTAATAATATGAAAGTGAAGAAATAAGCAATAATTTTACGCTAGTCGAGTCCTAATAAATTGCAAGAATTATGATTATTAATAGGATTATAAGTGGCTCTGACGGGTGAAGTGGTACCACATCAACCCTAAAAATCTCAGCCGGCCAAATCAAGCATTACACACGCTCCAGCTAGCGCATCATCCACTGCGCCAATCAAGAAAAGCAAACCATAATTCAATCCGTAAGCGAATTACCGGGTAATAGGAAAGAATTGCGGGCTGATGTTACCATTCATCGGATTAAAAGCGTGCGGTCGTGATCAAGTATCGCGTTGATTACCCGAGGCTTTTTGCCTCCAAAACGTCCATAATTCTGTATTGCCAAGGATGCAATCACGAAGACGGATCAAAGCTAATTTTTACGAAGCCACAGAACGAAACGTGAACGCCATGGCATTAGCCTAGCTTCATTAGGCACAATTTTTGGCAGAATTAGGAATTTTGTAATTCATAAAGCAGGATTACAACCGGAGAAGCCTTTGACCAAAATCAATCATGGGCGACTATTCTCGCATACAATCCCCACTAGCCGAACACGACCGAACAAAATGGCCGAAGTTAATCGAAGCATTGCTCACGGTTTGTCAGTCGATAGGCGTCGCTGTTACTCGTGATCCGACCGGCTAAAAATGCCAATCTTATCCGTGGGCCTTGATCGAACATGAAGTTTTGCTGCTCTTGAATTATTCATTCACCCACTTTATATTTATTAAAATAAGGGATACACTTCCCGCCGATCGTAATTAATCTTGACTTAGCATACTGACTGCAGCGCGTAACAGACACAGTCGACTGCTCTCGTGCGTCATGGCAAATGAGTGGAGAATATGCGAGAACAGCGACGTCATTTCGTTTTTATATTATGCTAATTAAATTTAAATAAAAGCGAAGCTATATCTGCTGCATTGGAATGAATGCATATTTTATGAAACTGGAGGTTATCAATTTTTTTAGTAATTTTATCGAAGAACCTCAGTGAGGTTAAATGAAAACTCAAATAATAAAGCATTAATTACGAATGTAAATGAGACTTATTGGGATGATAATGAGGGTACAGGCATTTGTCAAATACAAAATATTATACCAAATCCAGGAACTCATTTATACTCTTTGGATAAATATTATCCCTGCATTCTGTAGTCAAGAGGAACAGTCGAGTACTTAAAAATAATCTTTATGATTTTATTATGAAAAGTAAATGCTAAATAAATTACATAGTAACCCTAAAGTAGTCTTTCTTGAGTTGATAAGAAAACAATTTTGACAATTATAATGATCAAGAAGTTAAACATCACCGCAGAGATAAGTAAATTCATGCTTAGCAAAATACTAACACCTTTGGTAGCAATAAGGCAATAAGTAAAAACTCTCCACGAATAATACCTTATAAAATGAACAATGACCTCAAAGAGACTTTCAATTGATGAATGAAATAAAATCGTAAGCCGGGCGAGCATCAAGGAATAACTTCAACAGGGAGAATAAAATTAATAATTTTAGAGTGTTGTTTTTGGAAAAAACACTTAATACTCCACTTGAGTTTCTTTTGTGCATGAAATCCCTACAAAGTGGATTTAAAAATCTCAGTTAACAATTCGTAGTGGGGTAAAAATTGATAAAGTCGATAATTTATGAGGGATGAAAATACATTCAAATAGGAGCACATTTTTTTAATCCGATTATAATTTCAGAGCGCGGAAACTCAGTTGACTTGGTAAATAATCAGGTCAAAGCCCGTTATCATTCAGCGCTTTTGGTTGAAAATTTGCAGAGAGAGAGAGAGGAATCAAGAGGAATATTGACAGACATGGTTGGGGAGGGGGAGATGGACATATTTTCGAAACACGAGCGGTCGCGGATGCATTTTTACGTATCTCCGTGGATCCGAGCGGCCAGAAACTTTGTTTACCACCCTCCCCGATCCTTCCCACATCCCCCCCTAAACGAGCTGATTCACCGCGACAAAGACCTTGATGAGCGCTCGACACATGAAAATGCACTTTTCCACAAAATATCCACAGCCTCTCTCCACCGCACGCCTCTTCCTACCGACCAGCCTGGATGACGCGGATAACCATGCGATGCGACACGGCGCGCCGCGGCGGGTCTATTTACTAAATTTTACTGTCGAGTGGCAACGCTGCGAATCCCGAGTGCGTTCGAGACATCTCCATCATTCCAAACTGCAGCAGGGAAGCGGGGATAAAAACACAGACGAGCAAGCTAAAATAGGTAGTGCATTAAGTAGGAATCCCTCTTCCCTGGTAAGACCTCCATTATTTTATATATCCCCAATGGTAATGCTTATCCCCTTGGATTATGTGCGAAAATAGGCATAGGCGGATCCAGGGGGGGGGCACAGGGGCACGTGCCCCCCCCCAGACCCTTAAAAATATGATAGATTTTTAATACGATCCCATTATAATTTCGTTCGTTTTGTATAACAAGGTATCCTTGTGCCCCCCCCTGAACAAAATCCTGGATACGGCCTTGCTTGTGCCCCTCCCAGAAAGAAATCCTGGATCCGCCCCTGAAGATAGGTACGCCTTCAGTGATCTTCACCAAAACTTCGCCAAAGTGTCATTTTGACCCGACTTTAACCCCTTAAAACAATTGTATATCATTCCTTGCTCTATAGTGCAAGTCACTCCGTCAACATTTTCAAGGTTGCATTAATGAATGAAATGAGTCATCTTGTTGAATAACATACATTTTGTTTCAACTTCAGAGTAAATTTATACAAGAGTGAACCTGATGGATACTTAGTGACCAAAAGCCGAGGTCAGCGTTAAAACCTCAATTTCCTTTTGCCGTGGGAAATAGAAACAGTAAGCAAGTAAATAATTATTTATGCTTTATTAAAATCCTGATAATCCTCATATAAATCCTCTTTCGTTGGTATTCAATGCAATGAAAATAAAATTTCCAATGGAAACAAACATGATAACAAACTACATCGTGGAATAAGCCATTCAGACCCAATAGATCCATCTAATCTCGGATTTTGCCGTTTCCACTTTGGTTCCAATCACAGAATCAATTAGCACTCCTGCATACATTTCCCCAGTGGTTTTTAACGCGAAAAATATTTTTTATTGAATTTATTTTCCTTTACTCCCTTTTATTCCATTTCTAGTTAGAAATGGTACCATATATTTGAATGCTATGACAATACCTCTAGCAGCTACTCGAAGGGGATGCTTTCTGATGTAAACGTGTGACGTCGTTGGCCAGGGGTAAACCATAGTCCAATTCGCCGTTCCAGCGTAGAGTCATCGCGTGATTTGTGACCAATGTTTTGCCTAAGTAATGCATCAACTGCTTGCACGATCGAAGCACGGGCCGAAATTAAATTATAGGAGGAAGGAGGGGGTTGTGTAGGATGGTATGGTTTGGATCCTTTCTTACTCCTTCACCTTTTAAATTGAAAAGCGCCCGGTCGCTGACGAGCGAGGAAATCGCGCCGCGGACGTCAAGAGAATTACGGCCTCCCACAATCGCATTCCGGCACGGCAGCAATAACTTCGTAACGCGGTCGTCAAAACCAAGGCCGAAACTTCCACCCATCACCTCTTGACCCGATCCGTTTTTCACTCTACAAAGTTTTCCCTTCACTGCGGCGCCAGGACTATTGTATTTGAGGGAGTAATGAGTGGGTAATTAACCATGGAGACGGATTATCAGAAGAGTCATCGACTCCAAAATATTCTCATCAATCACTTGGACGAAGGGAATCTAATTTCCATCATCCGTCCACAAAACATTGACTTGCCAACCATTTTTTCGAGGGCAGTTTTGATATCAATTGAGGACACGAAAATAATCATTGAAAGGCGTCTGGGAAAATTAGTAGCAAAATATTAGGGAAAATAATTTGAGAGGGGACGTCGCAAACTAAAGTTTAAGACATTATTTCAGTATAGTAGAAACAAATTTAAATGATCTGTAGGTAGAACGTAAACTCGAAAATATCATGCCAATAGGTCAGAGGAAATTGATACTAGTGGTAGGCCTGTCATGCATGGTTACGTCACCTAAATATTTTTGTTTCGAAAGTACTTAAAATGACGAATGGTAACACATTAGAGCACATGAAGTTCTAACAACATACTCAGAGGAAGTTTTTCGTTAGATTTTTATTTAAGAAAAATATTATATTTTGAGGCTATGAGCAACGTTCGTACATGTGGTTAATATTCACAATCGACACCAGTTCCCCTCATTACGAGTTTTGAAAGTCTCAATCATGACATTATCAATTGATGCATACAAGGAAATAATGGAAACTAGTAATTTTAAAATAGGCAAAATCTAATTTTTTCAGCAAATCTGAAGCAACCACTCTGTTCCAAGAATATTGTGGACATTGATATCTGAAGTAAGTCACACAAGAATAAAAAAATCATACATAAAAAATACTTCCAAAGGTAAGTCAAGCGAGTTTCCCCGTTACTTTATGAGGATTGGTTTGAAAATAGCGTAAAAATATTTGTCGGCGTATAATAGCCTTATCAAATTTGACTAATTTAGGTTATTTCATTCCCTGAAATAGTTTTCAATTTACCAATGTGCGGAATGTAAGCGAGATAATAAAAGTATCACAGATTTTTGCTATGATTTTTCTAATTGAAGACTAGTTTCACAGGACAAACTAGTCTCCAGGCGAGGTATACGGTTCTCATGAAAATTACAGACAGGTGAACATAAGATCGTGACAAGTATCTCATACGGGAGCACCCAATATTTCAAAGCTAGCCAAAAAATATTTTTTGAACATACCCGACGCGACGCAACCCGACCCGGGGTTGGACAGACCGTAAACATAAAAAAAGTAAAATCTCCAGAGTTATAAACCTCGTTCCAATCTTTCTCCTGCAACTCTGCTTTCGTTTTTCGGGCACGCTGATTTTCAATACGTCTCGGATATTCAACTTTGTACCCGAAGAGATTTGATAGGAACACCGGTTTGAACTAGCACACGCAGTCACCGCGCTGGAATCGCAAAACGAGAGGGAGAGAGGGAGTTCCAAATGGTCGGAAGACCACTTCGATACATTCGGGGCTATCGATCAGCCAATGGATACGACGGGGAGACAGGGGGTGGGGTAGGACGAGGAGTAGGACGGTGACGGCATGGAAAGGGAATGGATGAGGAGGAAGTGATGGGGACTCAACCCGATATGTATTGCAGAGCCGTATTGCGAGGGCGAAATGAGCTTTTTGCGGTGAATACGCTCAGGTCGGACAGCAATTCGAGAATATTAAAACCATTCAATTTTGCTCTGGTTACGTGTTCGTCCCACGGGCAATTTGGTTCGACATTTGATGTGCACTCCCCGGCATGGACACGAGAGGAGAAAAAAAACGATACTCTGGCGAAAGTGAGGTCCTATGCGAATGAGCCGGAGAAGTGTGTGTGAGTCGTTTTGCACACGTCCGTGCGTGTCAACCTCGCCGATCCTTGACATTATTTCCTCTCTCGTCGCTCGTGAGTCGCGCCCGTGGCCCTAGTGAAGACGGCAATGACCGGGTACTCGAGGTTTCGGCCCTAAAGCGAATTGCACCCGCGTTCGTGCACGACCCATGCAAAGTGATACGGCCTGACAAATGCCCTGCCTAAATAGAACCGGCTATCTATGACCGATGGTGCATCAGGTTTCATCTCTAAGCGTTAAGCGGAAGGCAGGCGATACACGCTAGACGCCTGACATTATCGTCCCGTTGCTGAGAGCGAGGGAAAGCATCATTTTCCGTCTGTCGTCAAACAAATGTATCATTGGCCAACTGTCGTCAAACAAAGGCATCGCATCATTTTACTCACAAAGTCTAGTCCCAATGACAACCCCATGAGGCATATGCTAACATTAATTCCGGACAGATAAGCGAACACTTCGTACAGATATTCGTAGGATGCGTTATTATTTTACCATGATAGCATCATCAGTATCCATTATAGGGGGCGGGGGCTGTTGAAAAGTTAGAGGCAATTCACTGAATTCTGTATCACATAGACAAAGTCAGACAGGCAGAGTAATGTAACTAAAATATTTGCACTGCATGAAACCAGTGACTTTGTACGCAGTCACGCGCACGGGTGTAACATATTTGCTCATATAAAATTCGATTCAATCGACCATAACATTTTCTTGAAAAATTTCTTGCGTCGTACCGGACGAAGTATTAGGATTACTCTGTAACTACGAGTCAACTCAGCTTCCTCTTTTTATGTTGAGTCCATACTTTCGGCAGCTCATGCTCTAGTCACCACAAGGTTGCGATTTTTCCATGAGTAATTTTCAATAACATTAACTACCGTGTGGTAGGTCTTCCATTAACCCATCTCGTATTTGAGGATTTATAACTCAGTATTTTCAATCGTTATACCTACGGGCGGTGCCGATACGCTGAAAAGAAAAGATTTAGAGGAATGAAACAGTTAAGTTTGACTCATTCTAATTATGTTCCTGAATTCAACTTAGAGTAAAGAGGTTTATAAACAAGAGGGACGAGAAATTACCTTTGAGATAAGAGAAGTGAAAGCAAATGAGTGAAATAACATAACAGTATCAATCGCGATATCTATGCGCATATCAAATCGGGGAAGGGGACACCTCTAATCAATGCTCGCTACCATCGGCATTTTTCATCGCAAAGTAAAGTTTAGCGCTTCTACTTTATTTTATCGAAAAATCAAAATTAAAAATAACAAATCTTATTAAAAGAGCGATTACTTTTTGGAAAGACATTTTATTGATGGATTAAAAATTTTTAAACCCATGAGACTAATTCAACTTCGTGAACAACTTTGGGAAACGCGGGCTTAATCGGGGCATAAGTAACAATAGGCATCGGAAGCATTCTCCGCTATTCATACTGCATAATCAAAGTCAGGGAATTTACTTCGAACTACAGGTGACCATAGTGTATCACTGGACCAGGAGCATATTTTAATAATGAATTTTTCAGTAGCTTCGGTGACGAGGTGAACCATTATACTCAATTCATTGTTAAATGCCCTGCAACGCATTCCATAACGATGACACGTAAGACCATGAATGGGGAAGAACATCATATTCGGGAAATATTGAATGAATGAATGAATTAACGTTTACCTATGCTCTGGGTTACCCCAGAAGAGCAAATACAAAATGCAACAATTTTTGTACAAAGAACAAAAAAAATTTATAGTGTACAAATATAATTGGCATCATAAAAATTAATTCACCCAGTACATTACTATTTGCAATAAAAGGCGAAAACAATGCATGACATATCGTGCGAACTGCAAATACCCCACGAGCAATGAAACAAATATCTTTGAATAAATACCCACTGAAGGTCAAATTATTTTTTTTTACCCTATATCCTATGTAATGTATATAATATTTTAAATTACTTTTTATAATCAAGAACTCTAAAGGTGAATTGGTTTCATCTGACTTTCTTCGAAATTTATGCATTAAGATTCGGTTTCCACATTTATGGGAACAGGACATTCACCTACCTTCTCTCCCCGTATGTCCATCCATATGGATGTTAAAATGAGCACAGGAAGGATTTGAATTTACACGCTCCACTCCGCCTAAATGGCGCTCGCAGACTTTCTCCGGTTTGTCCCGAAGGCTGACAATAACCAATCCCTGGCCCTTCCGAAAGCACTAGTATCAAAATTTACACGAATGACTCAAATTCATGCTCCCGGCGGAAGGAATTTTATCATGTCAGCTATATTTGGTCCCCGGGGAAGAATGGAAATTAAAATCCGAGATGGATAATTTTTTTTGGACTATAAAAATTCATACGGCGCAATTCTCTCGATTGAAAATAAAACTCGATGACGTTTCATATTCATACAGGTCGCAATGTGCCTTCGGCGAGGACCCGTTGCATCCGATCGATCGTATTCAGGTGCTAAAACATTTCAAGGTTTCACTGCGATTCTCCACTAATTCGAAACAATGGATGCGAGTGCAAAATATTAAACAGCTAAAAGTAAAATATTGGCAACCTTACAGTAGGGTTTACAAAAATGTGGACGATAAAGTCCATCAAAACAGGGCCGTAAAAGTGACTGAAAAAAATATTCGTTAAGAACTTCCCTTATGCTATTATCACATCTATGGTGTCTCCAACTGAATTATTTGTACGTTTATGAAATGTTGAGGATTTTATTTATGAAAAGCCTAGCTCAGAAGTTGGATAACTTCACATAAACCAAAGTGGCGTTGAAAAGTTAAAGATTCTTGTAAATTGGGCCTAAATATTGTATATATTTGCTTTTAAAAGGTGACCGGCACAATCGAAAAAATAACGTTATAGAATATGTTGATAGATGTCACCACACTGTTAGTACAGTAATAGTTAATAGTTATATTTAAATCATAATAACAATGCATGCTTAGTTATATGTGATATTAATCTTGATACTATTTTCGTATGGTATAACTTAAAATTGATATCCAAGGATTTTCGTTTGCGTACTAATTAAGACATTGATACTTTCATTAAATTTTTGGAAATTTACCAATTTTTGCCGTTTGTTTTTTGGAACGAATATCTGGAAAATACCGAGAAAATACAAGAAGCGTAAAAGGAGAACTTAGCAAAAAATTGGCCAAATGAAAAAGCAAATATGGTGGGAGAAAAAAAAGTCAATCTTAACTGCCGCTTTTTCATCTTAGGGGATGAGGGTGGAGCCTCATACGTTTAATAATGTTTAAAAAATAATTTTATGTATTTCATATGAATGGTTATATTTGGATAATTAAATTTATGTATAATATATAAATAAAAATCAAATGATAACTATTAATTGTACTTATTGTAAATTATTAATTTCACGAAAATGAGTCCGACTCTCTACTGAGTCCGACTACTCGATTTTTTGGTATTTTTCAGTCACCCAAAATTCGTTAAAAAATCCCCGTATTATTTCTCGGAATTATGTCATTAGATTCATTTTATATAGCCTAAAAATAGTTAGAAAGACTTCGTCAAACTACTTAAAACATGGAAGACATGATTTTTGACCAGATTTTTTCGGTTCCAGCCCAATGTGCGCCGGTCGGTGAGGAAATTCACCGGAGCTCGGATATGCATGCACCTGGACCAATTGTAGAGATTTCGCAGGAGGTACAAGTTTTCATTTTAAAGCCTTCCGGTGGAATTCCTTGCGCGGCCGACTCTGCTCTTTTCTTCCCTCGAAAAATTTGCTCCAGCCATAACGAAATCAGGTGTGGGACGGGGGCCGACGAGAGGATGAAAAAAATAAGAGAAAGGGTGGAGCGGAAAAAAAATTCTCGTGAAGGAATCCTGAAAAAATAAAGGAAAACGAGAAACAGAAGAGAACAAACATAAAGAATCGGATTTAACGTTATTTCCGTTATTCAAATTTCTCTAAGGGTGAGAGTCCGACTCGAAAAATTTCATTCCGTTACGCGATAAAATTCAAACTTTCGCAGAAGTATAACCTATCGGTTGGAGGGAGAAATCACACCCGATGTTATTCTCAGCTCATTTTTTATCGGATGAATACGATCAAATACGACATCCTGAGTCTCGCTCTCCATTATTTTCGTATTCACTTAAGGTATTCACGAAATACGTAGGGACTCCTGAAAGGAAAATATTGGATATTGTTATCATGCCTCAAGTGAAAAACGCCTGAATGCGTGGAAGAGAATCTTCGGGTATTATTGAATAGCTCGAATTCCTCTTCATAGCACTCATCTCTTTTCTCGATAAATATACACATCGCATCCATGTCCAACAGAGGTGGATATCGTATCAAGAAAAAGCTTTCTCTTGAAAACTATAAGATAGCACGCCATGATATTAGATTAAAAAAACTAATATAAAACTAATTACTATTCACAGATTATCATAGTTGCAACACTAAAAAGACTCAGCATGAGACATTTGATTAATTTTGAATGATTGGGCTACTATAGAATACCGATTAAATTTAAGCCAATTTTTATCGATTGGTCTGTTCAAAACAAGCTTAGAATATTCACTAAGGTGGCTATGAAACACCATTTACGAATGCAATTTACTTCATTTTCTGAACATACATAGGATTCTCAGTTAATTCATAAATATTTACACAACAACGCAATAAGTTGTTCTACCAAGCTTCCATGCCTAGAGCAGGGATTGAACAATCCTATATTTTATTCATATTTTATATGGATGGCATTTCACAGTATATTGTATTGATTCATACAAACGTGATACCTAAAAACTGAAGAGACCACAGGAGTCGCGCATATTCCGCTGAAGGATAGGATTTCTAGATCTTAACATCTTTAAATTGTTGAATCTGCCTTGAACTTGTTTTATCCCCTGGAATTTACCGAAAAAGCGACTAATTACAAGACCATAAGTATACCACGACCGAAAATCTGAGACGGCGTGCAGCGTGCTACTCATTCAGGCTAGAGAGTCTGTCGCAAAGTATGGAAAATTTGAAATTTCGCTGACTGGAAGCGGTGCCGAGGATAAAGCGAAATTATGAAGCTAGAGTGAGGGTACTTATAAAATCTATTTATAGTTTGAGAAATATACCACAGGTACGGCACAGAGCCTCGAATTATTTTTTCCTCAATGAGAACATTAACAGTTTCGCTTATTCTTGGGCTGAAAAACATTAAAGTGATTTTTAGAACCTAGTAGGTACTTGTAAGAGCTGATAAATGATTTTAATGGGAACCTACATGTAGATGGACAAATGGTCAGTTTTAAAGCCCTACATCGGATGGCAAGCTTTATTTAAAAAAGGAAGTGGGGAGATATGATTTATTCAATCTTATTATCACTTTACTGAATCATAAGCGTCTTTTTACACGCCGAAAGACTTTCTGTTAGCTGACTGTCCAAGAAGCGCGGCTTAACAAAGTAGCCTGACAACATAGAGCGCCTCATCGCAATGGTTTTTAAAGAAAATGAAAGATCAAGGCGTGGAGAGGTACTGCATAACAAGGAAGGCGAAATATATAAGTGTAAAAGAGCAAATTACGATATGAAGGAGAGTCATGACCGAAGAGATTCAGAGGGAGTTATCATCAGTGAAGGTGTGGGAAGGGGGGGGGAGGCAAGGAGAAAGAGATGGCAGCTTAAGTCTCCTGGGCTTCCACTGATTGAAAGGTGCTCTAGAGGAGAATAATTATTCAACGCTCGTCTCGAAACACAAAGAACCTTCCCGTGACGGCATTTTAATCCTGAGGTGTCAGGTTCCGGGGCCAAAATGGAAATTAAATCAGCTCCACTGCACGAATAGCGAATTTATTTTAATGGGGACCACAAAAACTCATTAGGACTTTGAAGCAGCCTTCAAGTTTAGAGAAAAAGAAAAATATGTACGTCATCGTCTCAACAAGCTGAGTAGCTTGTCGAGACAATTGTCCAGTTCCATATAAAATCCACGTACGTTACTAACAGGGAAGGGTAGTGTGATAAATTTCGCACCTGCCGCGTTAACGGCGGTAGAATTTACAATAATGCCATGGAAAAAACTTCCCCCGGACCGGAAATCGAACTGCGGACCCATAGATTTCCGGGCCACTGCTGAGGCAACTAACTACCCAGGTTATTTGATTTCCATTGCAATTTAACATGACGGAAAGTCATGGGTCAGTGGTTCCATTCCCGGTCCTGGGGAATTTTCCTCCATGGCAATTGATGTGAAGACACCCAAGTTTCATCATCAGATCGTGTTCTCAATTTGCAGCGTGATAGAGAATGAAATTTTAGAAGAGAACTCTAATGTCCAATGAGCCATATTCATCGTGACACTATCGATAGAAATGACTAGCAAAAAAGCCTAATTTTGCAGCCTGCTAAATATACCAATACCGCAATATGAATGAAATATATCCACACTCACATTTACAGAAATTCTTCTTCTTTGATGATAGGCTCGACACTCGATCACCTTCCCTTCCATTCAGATTCAAATGATGTCTCAAGGGAAAATAAAACTACACCGTGATGACATTGAGTGCTACAATCAGAGGGTTATGGATGAGGTGAAATGTATTCATCTAGTACTAAGGTCATTTGAGCTACAAATTTGCACAGTAGATTCTCAGCGGGAAATTGCCCCAAATAGTCCACATTGCATTGGTTTCCCTAAGGCATAGATGAAGTTCGCGGTGAGGTCAAATACGCGTGCGGAAGTGAAGAACTACTTCATTCACTCCACCTACCGAAGAAAAAAGTAGGAAAACAAGTGATTTGGGTGAGATTATATTCCTTTTAATTTCAGAGTACCATAGCTAAGCTACAGAAACGGGTACAACGAAAGGAAATCGCGATCGGGATTTGAATATAATTGCAGAACACAATCCAGTAGTTTTACATTATTAAGCTGAATTTGAAGAAGTAAACGACAAAAATAGTCCATTGATGTAGTATTGAATTGTCTAATTTGCAAAATATCATACTTATTATTTATATTATTGCTCACTTTTCGAATAGATTTAAATATATAATGGAGAACATGAGTGGTAAGGCATACATCTTCTGAGGCTGAAGAAATGATCTTGCCTAATTTAAAACATCGTAAAAAATGAAATCGTACGTGCCCAGTATGACAAACTTTTAAGCAACTGGTTCACCTCGTGGGGAAAGCATTATGAAAATTAAATAAGAACTTGACTCACTCTTTGAAAGGAAGGAATGTTGATGGCATTAAAGATACAAATGGTAATCCTACAAATGGATTCCTGTATCCAGCCGCGACTGAAGAACAGAGAGAGAGAGAGCTACCGCTAATCGAATCGTCTAGAAGTGACGCTATTCCTTTCGCCATTGTCCGCTAGAGCTCTCAAAATTGAGGGCGAGGACGAAGGAGTAGCAGCAGAGTCGAAGTAGTGGCATTAAGGAACAGACCTGAAGTTCATTTTTTTCCATTCAGATTCAGCCACGTCCACCCCTCATTCAAGCGAAGTTACAACGACAGCCATCGGGAGAAAATGGGATCATTTTTTAATTCTTCGCTTACAGACGATGTATCACGACTCCAGTTTAGTCGGAATGCCATAAAAAAGTTTGATACCAATTAATTGTACGCAAAATTTGTTCACAATACACAAAACTAACCCTAGGAGAAAGAAAAAGAAAACACTCAAATTATAAACGTGACCGACTTAATTCGGCGGTGAGTTTCTAAAATTGGTATAGAAAGATAAATTTGTAATAAAAAAATGATAAAGATGTCAAACGGAGAATTGAGAACGAGATACAAAACGGAACGATGCTTTTTCAGATATTACTCAACGAGTCTTTCGAGTAAATTTTGATGACGCTTCATGAAATAAATTTCATTTACTATTATATAGAAGATGGAATTACTTCACAGCAACTTATAAATTAAAATTAGGACGAACAAATAGCAAATACATCTCCTGTCTTGTACAAAACTCTAAATTAAATCATGCGTAATTTTTCCTATCGCGCATGAACGTGCTAGTACATGCACAAGAATACCATAAATGGTCCGTAAAAATCATACAGGAAAAAAGAAAACGTTCAGGTTAATATCACTGCACTCTCCCTAGTACACTGCTGCACTTCCCATAAATGGCGGCGAGCAATTATAATTCTAGCCCACTTTAGGGGATCATTCTCCGCAGCTTTGAAAAAAATAAACATAAAACTGATGCGGGGAAATTTTTTTCGAATTTATTGACTCTGAAGCTGCATCCACGCATCCCGGTGATGAATCACGATGATCGTAAATTGAGAATGGGTGACCACGGTCAGCGCCGAACAAGTACCTCCGGCGCGGAAAGGCATCGCAAATGTGGACCGCCAACGGGAAACATACTTTTACAGCCCCAGGCAAGTGGTACAAGCTATATGCGCCACACCTGTTACTGCGAAATAAGGAAAAAATAAGGTAGGAACCCGAAGCATATGAGTAAAAAATTCTCACTCCCCTCCCAGAAAGCTAAGAATTACGTTACGAAAAAAGAATGTCCTCCAAATTCAGGAGTAATTTATCGAATAGTATAAAAATATAGATAGAAAATGTTTTAATGAAGTACTGCTACATAAAAAGTCTTAATAATTGAATAATTTAAGTATTTAAATTGAACCTATTTTAGTGGGACACGAGTATAATAAATTATTCAGAATATACAAATAAATTGTCCTAAAATAGGCTTTCCGAAAGAAGTGTGAGAAAGGATGGATGGCAGGGAAGAAGGCCATATAAGATCTTCGGAGGTGATAGAAATAGCTTTTCCTACCCCAATGAAACCTCAATGAAAAACCAATTTCGGCTCCGGGAGAGAGGAAGGAAGATTATCTCCCAAAAAATCATAAGGCAACTATCACAATCATTTTATAGCGATATTCGGTAACGAAGCTTATGGTTGTTATAGCAGTAATGATACCAACATTATACATCTGTGCATTTACATATTTAACGATGCATTTAAGGTTTTTCATGTGATAATGAAATTATACCCGAAAGTTGGGCCTACTCATTGTCTCATTGTCAAATAAGCAAAGGACTGATGTTTGATTTTATACAACGAACAAAAATCTCTGGTTGTTTTCTGCATTATGTTCTTCGCAGGATCAATGAGTGATTTTCGCATTATTATTTTTCAGAAATAAATTATAAATATTTTTTTCCAACATTTATTCTGTCGAGAAGTCAAATATAGAATTTCAGCAAAAATCGTTCAAATTAACGCTTCTTCTTAACGAATACTTTCACGGAATGATGCATATGGAATTGAATTATTGTTGCAAAAATTCTAACGGAAGGGTTATTTATATTGAAAACGGTTACGGGAGGTGATACCCTATACTTGAGGATAGGCAAGGACTTAAAAAGGCTCTTAAGATTTAATGTCGCGAGAAAACCACCTGATACGGAAATGAAGCCAAACAGAAACCTTTCCGAGCAATGCACATTGAACATGCCACTACCTAATATCTATATTACTTCTTTCTCCTCATTATATCTCAATTCAAGACATGATGTTTCCTAGTTACCAAGACATGGTAGAACTACCACAGTAATTGAAAATTTGACCGTATCAATAGAGCGTTACTACACTAACTACCACAGTCAAGGTGATTCGTTCTTCCAGATATTCACAAGAATTTTTTTACCGTTTACGGTGAAATGTACAAGTTATTTAAAAGCACCTATTTAACAGAAATTCCACGTCTCACTCATTTCACAGAGCAATTAAAGAACTGTGGGCCTTGATAATCGCTGCCGAGTTGTTGAAACCCCGGTCGGTGAATAAATATATTAGTGGAATTTCACGATGCTTTCATTTTAATCTACGGCATGAATCGTTTCCACCATTCGTTTTTACTCTTCGACTAGAATATCCGAAGATTCTTAGAGGGTGCCTTTACGAGTGGACGCATGCCTTCCTTACGATCGATATTTTTTGAGACGGATTAATCGCTTCAAACTAATAATATCATCTTGAAATTGCTATGGCACATAAAGTCGACCGCAATTATCATTTACCTGTATCTTGATTTTGACAATTTTATTTTTTTATCTGTAATTACTTTCTCCGAAGTAATTTTACTTACATTTGCGAAATAAGCAACTGCTGAACGAGGTTCACTCTATTTACCAGGAATATTTAAAGATTATTGCCTCAGTTTTAAGGGAGAAATCGGTCACTAAAAAAGGCCGATGATGACGGAGGAATGCGACCTCCTAAGATTCTCTGAAAGTAATATTTTGCTACGTTTGACATATAATTAGTGGTGTTGATGTTGTTATGGAGCTGTTGATGGGAGTAGAGGAGTATTGTTGAGGATAGAGGAAAAAGGGAAAGTTACTCAAGGTATTGAGGCAAAAATAAACTGCGTCTTTAAGAACATAATGAGGAATTGGAACAAAACAAACGTCTGACGTTACAGCCTTCTAAGGAGCGGGAGCCTCTACCACAACAATGATTGTGGCTGAGGTGGTCGTGTTTGTGACGTAATGAACACGTCACCCGCACGCCTATAGATACACTCGTACACACAAAGGAGAGACTCACCCTCCGACTCCGCCGTAGCCCCCGCAGCCGTCGTACAGTCCGAGCACGGAGTCCTCGGGCGCCATCATGGGCGACATGACGGCGCCGGTGCCGGCCGCCGCGGCGCCGCCGCCGAACCGCGCCAGGAACGGGAAGAGGCCCCTCTTGTGGTGGTGCAGCGAGTGATGCGAGGGTGGCGTGGGCGGCGCGGCGGGTGCGGGAGGGGGCGCCTGGCCCGTCGGCGTCACGCCCGCCGCCGCGGCCGCC